>NC_137610.1:990000-1122500 GCF_963280865.1 Gymnoscopelus braueri
AACCCTGAAAACATTCGAAACCTATAGGCCTAGCACTATTTGAATATGTCAAGTATTAATAATGTTCGCCTAAATAATGTGTTCATATATGTTTTGTGATTATTAACCCTTAGATGCTTTAATTATTTTTCAAAATCTTTAAAATTAAAAGTTAATATTGTCATATTACAGGTATTCCAAAACATGTTTGTAACATCAGTCCATTTTTGTATTTTTGTCATTAATTTGAAGAAATTGCAGTTTTTGTATCACTTCCCCACTCTTCCCTAGCATTTTCTATGGAATCTTCTATGAACCTTTGATTCTTATCAACTCTGACTGTCAACAAGTGGAGGTGGAGGTAGTGGGCATGGGTTGAGGTACAGAAACTAGGGGGAGGTGGTTGGATGGGTGGCTAGAGGTGGAAAGTGGGTGGTGAAAGTGGGTGGACATGGGTGGGATGGGTGGAGTTGGGTTAAATTGGGTGGATCTGACCACTATTAGACGTATTGCTTATTACACCTAGTACACTATTACACTTATTACACCAATTTCAGCATAAATAGTAGGCACACCAACCATTTTCGATCGGCATTAAGGTTCCAATGGGTCCAATTGTTAGCCGACACCCACACTCTTTCTCCATGCGTTTTTGGTGCGTCTCATTGCGCTTGAGGTTGGACATCTCCAGTTGCACTCGCAGCATGAACTTGAAGTTGTGCTCGTTCATCTCGCAGTAAGAGTACAACAGGGATTTGAGCTGTGCATTGACCTGTTCCGCAGCGGAAGAGTTAACTTCTGTGCGTAAAGCCTTGGACAAATTCAAGCTTCTGAGAACCTCCTCCTTCCGTTTCTGGTTTCGCTGATGGAACCGGTCTTAGGCAACAATCCTCTCTGACGTTCTGGTGATAGGGTGTGGTATGGTGAATTGATCATCGGTTTTGGAGGGCGCCTTTGATGGCAATTCGCTTCTCAAATTCTTTATCCAGGGAAGCTCTACATCAATTTGAGGATCAGCTGTTGCTCTCTCAATGTTTGCCTGGATATTGTGCAGAAATCGACCCTCGTTTGGCTTGGGAAATAATTTTTGTTCTGTTCGATTATTCCCGTGTCTTGCCACCTGGCCAGCAATGTCGCAAATGAAGACTGTGGGAAATCTTAGAAAAGAAAGGAGTGCGTCTACATGATCCCTTGCACTCTCTTGCCAAAGGAGAGGGCAAAAATAATACACAACACCGTGTATACATGATAAATGTAGAATTCCTCCTGCGGATGTAAAAAAAAGGAAATGAGATTATATGTTACAGTACGTTTGGTGAATCAGTTTGTTTGAAGAAGATTGGAAGCACTCATTTTCTACTTCACCACACCCCCGACTGACCTACTATCATATTGTTAATGTGCGCTACTCAGACTGACACTTACAACAGCATGTGGCGTCACTTCCCTTCAGTTCTAATTTTTTTATCAACTACGCCTAAACTGAACTCAAACCCTAAACCTAAACTCAGTAATACAATACCTACTGTACACCTACCCCTAACCATAACCGCAAACAGTGCCTACATTACGTTGATAGTAAACTTATAAAGTGGGGTGAAAATAGCGCTGTGTTATTATCGGCCTGGTGTCAAGCGCTTCTCTCCAATCATATATATATATATATATGGGGTGTAACGATACATTTAATGGCAATACGATGCGCATCACGATACATGGTTGACGATACGATACAGGGATCAAGATGAATACTCACCACCGGTGTCCTGCAACTTTAAGAACAATTTTGGGTAAATGTCCTTAAAATTACACAGTTCCTGCAGGCGAATGATCAGGTCCTTTCGTGAGCCCTCAGCAGATACATTCAAGCTTAGGCAAGCATCCTTCAGTGCCTTGTTATCTGCCTTGATAAGGCGTAAAGTGAATTTAGTATAAAAGGTAAAGAATCCAAATATACTGTATATAGATGTAAAATAAATGAGATTCCGTATTAAAAAGTATTTACCTGTTGGTCTTCGATTAGAGACATAATCGATTCCTCATCAACAGCATCAACCTTGATTGGATTGGTTGGTGAGCCTCTTCCTCATGCCTTTCAGCGGCTCTGTTTTCGGCAAAACATCAGAGTTGCGAACTTTCTCTCCCACCCATGGAGCGAAAGTGGAAAATGACGTCTCTGTTGTCGGGTCTTTTCTGTATGGATTTTTATTTCCCTTTCCTGCAGAAACAAAAATATTACAATATTAAAATTGTGTGTGTGTGTTTGTGTGTGTGTGTGTGTGTGTGGGGGGGGGGGATTATTATTTACCTGACCCTTTAAATAAAAATAATAATAATAATAAAATACAAATTGTAATTGCCTCTGCAGAATCCCTCTGCGATCATTTGTTTCTCCAACGACGTCCAAAATGTCCGGATATTAATCTTCAGATCCTCTTCGGTGATATGCTCCACGCATGGCCTTTTGAAATTATCCACTGTAGAAAGATACATTCTCTTATTAAATTGTTTAACGATGTCTAAAGATTAATTTGCTATTCTATGAGAATATTCTGAGAATTTCAATTAAACACTATTATACCTGGAATATCAAAGGCCATTTTCCAATTGACGCACATGACGAATAACACAATCACAAGTCATAACAATATTTTTCAAATATTGTCCCCGCCAGGCCGAAAGGCATGGCAGAGACTATGCTTTGCCCCCTGTCCGTGCGTCCGTGTTTTCGTCCGTGTGTGTCCCCGTCTGTCCGTCAGTGTGTTTGTCCGTCTGTTACCAGCGAATCTCTTGCACCGTTGGCCCAATCACAGCCAAACACAGACTCCCTGGATGTCAATTCAGATCCTCTGACCCACATTTTCCACATGGCCCTGTTGTAGCGCCACCATGCGGCCGTTTTTTTCAAAAGAAAAATGGTTTTTGACACTAGTCGTACAGATTATGTCCAAACGTTATGCAAGATAGACTATCTCTTGTGTTGTACTGTAATGCCGTTATGTTTCTTGGTTACTAATAACGTACTGCGGTCCTTTCCTCGTTCAGTACCGCCGTTACCGTTACTCAGCTTTGCGTTGCTGCGTTACTAATTCGTGACGGTGATATGTTCTGTGATGAAAACGAACAGCTTCTCCCCTGCAGCTATGTGCAGTGTGCACTCAAAAACACATATGGGGCAACACTCAGAGGTGAGATGGATAGGAGATTGTCAAACAGTGTCGCGCAGCCCCGCGTCGCAAGTTTACAGGAGTGGCCCGTTTTTCAAAAAAACAAATGCAGCTTATGATTTCCGTGACATTTTGCACACAGATTCCCACTCCATCGAGGAAGAAATGCCACCCTTTTCACATTTGCCTGCTATAGTGCCACCATCAGGTCGACTTTTGCAAAACACATTTTGTAACAAAATGCAGCAAATCATTACCCGGAAAGGTCAAAGAACATATTTTGTACCCTTTTTTGTACCAAAAACCTGGCGGACACCTGTGCTCGAAAGTAAACCCTCATTTGATTTAAAAACAAGACTATAAAAACAAGACTATAGCTAGTATTTAAAAATATATTAGAAATACTCACAGCCATGAAAGATAACAGGAAGCAGTTGAGAGCCATAGTAATGAATGTTCTGTCATTGAAATTGTGAAATCCCGATTTATATTCTTGGAAGCGAACGTAATATCCGCACTGAGGGCACTTTTTATGATAAACGGGTACACCTGCAAGATAAATAAAAGAAATACAAAATGGACTACCATCAGGTTTACAAATTCGAGGAATATTTACAATACCTGTAAAGTGAAAACAAAGAAAACGTTTATTATTTTATTTACAATACATATATATTATAAGTTTAATATGAGTTCTATAATTTTAAGTTTTTAATGTATATTTAAATCAAAATAGGAATTAATAATCCTTGCCCAGCCTTTATATATTTAAGTTCTTTCCGTCCACCTATGCCATGGACAGTCGCCTTCGTAACTTGGAATGGCTCACTTAGTTGTGGCTTGGGGGCGGGGCAGTAAGGGCAGTGTGTCTCCTTTGGCTTAAACCCCTCGGGGATTTTGAACTCATGCTCCAGACACTTTAAATTCTTGGGAAGTTCGGAAAGCGGAGGAATTTTCTTTTCGGCATGCAAATATTGCGTCATGACCTTGACTTGGTCGTTTGTTTGTAATGGCTGGCTATGTGGCTGTTCGGTCTGAATTATCTCAGATTCGATGTCATCAATGACCATGTCCCCGTTGTAATCATTGTTGATTAATAACTGTGACCGTTCCTGAAATAACCACCAAGTGGACATTAATTTGTGGACGCATTTTTTGTCTCTATGATTGCAATGGCAATGCCATTTACCATTGAGACTATCAAATGAGACAACTGTCCTTTGGAATCGGCACCAGTTGTCTGTTGTTGCTGTGTAAACCGAAAAGAATTGCCAGTTCCCTTCGTACCCCAGTTCCCCAAGTATGGGGAATACTGCACACGTCTCATTATTGTTTGCTGTATCTCTTAACTCCTCACATTTTTCAATTTGAGTCTTGTTAATTAGGGCAGATTCGAACATAAATTGGAGGGTCTGATCGTGTAGTTTTGCTGGCTCTTTGTATGGAAGTGGCCTTCTTTCTAGATGTTTACAGCAGCCACCCGGATTCTGTGAGGTTCTCAGTAATCTAAAAAGATCCTGGCATGCTGGGTTTTCACAGTCAAACCCTTCACGGGACTTCTTCACATGAATAGGGAACAAGGGCCCACCACTCTCATGTTTTTGTGTAACATACATACCCAATTTAGGGTCAACACAAACCATAGGGCATGCATAATGCTCATGGTGTTTCACTTCAATATGGCGGGTCAGATTATTCTGACAAGAATAGGCACGGTCGCAATATGTACATTTGAAGTGCCCATCTATTTTTTTTTGTTTAGGGGTCGGTCTAGGGTCAGGCCTGTCTTCCTGTAAGCCCGGATCATCAACTGCCCCAACTGCCCCTGCCTCTGGCTCTTCATCCGTAGCTGCTTTTTCCTGAAGTTCAACTGAAGAAGCCAAAGACACAAATTGAGATGTCACTTTTAACCTCACTGGGCTTAACTCCACCCACTTATTCAGTATGTATCTTGCTGTTAGTCTTTGACACATCGAGATTCCGTAGTTTTAAGAACCCATTAATACTCATAAAAACATTTTAAGAGGTTTAAAGCAGCACACTGCCAGGCAGTAAGATTGTGTCATTTAATCCATGTTAAATGTGCATTGCGCTGCTACTGTCTACCATCAAAATGTAATTATTGCGGTCGTAGCTTCATTTTAAATGTTATAGCGTAAATTTATAGAACAAGATGGTGGCCGGATAGGACCGCTTTTTGCAAGGGAACGCTCATATCTCAATGTCCATAGAAAGAGTTAAACGAACATTGAAATTATTTAACAACATTGTCCGAATATTATGTAAAGTTATTATGCATTTCAAACAAACAAAATGAAAAAAATGAAAAAGAACTATGAATTACTTACTGTTCTTTTTGTAGATGACAACACCTAAAAAAGAAAAAAATAGGACCATTGATATTATTTAAATTATGGAGAGATATGGTTCAGTTTAATAGATAGAGCGAGCGAAATAACGAGAGAGAGAGAGAGAGAGAGAGAGAGAGAGAGAGAAAGAGAGAGAGACACAGAGAGAGAGAGAGAGAGAGAGAGAGAGAGAGAGAGAGAGAGAGAGAGAGAGAGAGAGAGAGCACAAAATAGCTATTGTTACACTTACCATGTTTTTGTTGCATGTGTGTCTTGAACGGACTGAATTTTGAAATAGCTTGATAGAAGCATATTTCACAATGGTAATGGGATCTGCGTTCTTTGTTGTTTTTACCACTTTGTTCGCAGTGACAGCCCAAAACAAAATGCTCTGAAAAATACAAAGAACATAAGGTACTTCATTATTGAATATATACACATTATTTGAGTCATTATGTGTCATATTTAGTTTTTGAGCAGTGCAACGCGACCGCTCCTAGGCATGACCTTGTGTCTGGCTGGCCGTGAAGCCTGAGCACTACCGCTGTTAACCATGCAGCTGGCCGGGGGCACTGTTTCTATACAATTCATACTGCCTAAACAAGTGTCATACAGCCAATTGAAATGTATATATCTGACCGTTAAATCACGCAACCCCCGCTGCTGCGCACCTTGCAAGGCTCAGTTGCAATTTTAAGTGATTTTTAAAATAAGATACATGAAATGATGGTGGCTGCCTTGCCCCGTCAATAGAGGGGGCGCACAACCAACGAAGTAAGTGACCAAATAATACGATTTTTAATACATCTTCATTGTTCATCTATTGCAAATTTTAAATTAGCGTGACAACAATTTCTTTTTCCTTTTTACTCTATGGTATTTCAAATCTCGACTTAGAAATGTACTAAGTGATCTTATGTTTCAGATCGGTTACTGTGTGTAACATGTATTTGAAAAAGGACATTGTCCCTTGCTTTCCTTTTTTATGAGCGGTGTATTCCTCAACGAGAAAAGACAATTTCTAAGACATTTTTAAGTGTGCCTGCCGCTCGCTAAGTGTGTGCAACCTTTTAGCACTATTATTTTCGCATTAACATTTTTAGCATTAACATTTTTAGCTTTAGCAATTTTAGCATTTGCGGTCAGTGGGACCACTAACATATTTTGAGATCATTAAAATGCTGCGACTTTAAGTTATTGCTGTTGAAAGCCCATCCAATAGGACAACAGAGGGGCAGGGCTTAAGCAATTATAGCTCATCCCTATTGGCCGTCTGAGTACACACACCATGTTTCGAGACTTTTTTCCTATTGATTGTTCATGCCTTGAACACCTGAGTCAATAGTATGTTTTATATTTGGCGCATTTGTCGCCCAAAAAAATGGTTTTGCTAAATTTACCCCATTGATTTCGGAAAATGGGGGTAAATGTATTAAAATAATTATTTTGTCTTAGGAATGCAACAAATAACAAATAAATACTATTGAACTCAGGTGTCCAAGGAATGAGTAATAGAAAAAAGTCATTTTGGGGGTGAACTACTCCTTTAAAGCACAGCCGAACTGAGGCTCTTGTCACACCCCCATTGAAAGTCAATGGGTTTTTTGGGCAAATTACGTCGCCATGGTTACGCGTATCGGAAAGAAAACCACAATATTCCCAGCCGAGGCGCACGTTTAGATGTCTATATTGCGTGGTTGTCGAAAATCGTGCGGCAGTTATTACATATGTGCGGAAATTCTGCAGGAAGAATAAAGTGTGCTTAAGTATGTGGGATTACATGGCAGGCACACTTAATAAAACGAGAGATATTAGCCTGTGTCGGAGCATAATGTGTCGGATCTCATATTTTCAGTGCCAAAGACCCATACACAACCACACACACACACACACACAAACACAGTTAAAAAATTATTATATACATTTAAAAAAAAGTCTTACCATTTCCTTCATATTGATAAGATACAGCTTCCCGGAGGTGTGTCGCTATGTGCGCAGGATCTTCATTTTCTCTGACGTGAGTTTCTGTATCACAGCAGAATCTGCAGGGATTTCCCGTGTAGTATGCACGCAATGCCCCCAGGTTGTCAGTTCGGAAAACTTGGTGTGATTCCCCTTGAAAATCAAGAATTTAAACTATATTAACAATTCAAAAATAATAAATACATATAATAGCTAGTTTATATTTCAAAGTACACTTCCATAATGTCATACTTTTCGAATATTACATGCAACCACTCAAAATGTTTTTATAATACAGAAAAATCAAACTTCTGAAAGGTTTTGTTAATGAATGCACTTGGTCTGGAATACTTTTGAACACATATCTTCATCAATGGGGTGTGGCATGAAGGTGATCAGCCTGTGATACTGCTGAGGTGTTCTGGAAGCCCATGTTTGCTTTGATATAGGCCTTAAGCTCATCTGTGTGATTGGGTCTGGTGTCTCTCATCTTCCTCTTGACACTACAACACATCTTTTCTGTGGGGCCAATTTGTCTGGCCAGTTATGCCCAGTAATACCATGGTCAGTACACCAGTTACTAGTAGTTTTGGCTATGCGGGCAGGTGCCAAGTCCCTCTGAACACCATCTCCATAAAGCGTGTTAACACATAAAAGAAGCACAAACTTGACACTGAACTCTGATAAAACACAGCGGAGCAATATTAACATTGAAATGTATTGCTGATTTTGGTCCACTGTTTTAAGGTCAGGGTCAACAACACAGCCACTAATCTGGAGATTATTTTATTGATGATGAAATTTGTTTAAAACCATTCAGACCAAGTACTGAGTGCATACATGAGATGCTCCGATCGATCGGTGGCCAATTTAAACCGGACAATTTATTCAATTAATGATCGGCCGTCCTAGTGTGTAAAGGGTGAATGTGTGCGATGTCACGGAAATTACAAACTGCATTCATGATTTGGGGCATTTTGCCGAGGCTGAGGCTGATTTGAAAATGCTTTAGTGGCATTTCTTCATTGGTCTACTGGGAATGTGCATGTAAACTTTCATTGAAATTGCACTCTGTCCAAAAATGTGTTTTGGACAAATAAGCCTGCTGGTGGTGCTATAACAGGCCCATGTGAATAAATGGGGGGAGAGGTTCATCTGTGGTACCCAGGGAGTGTGCGTGCACAGTTTAGCCCTGGGGGGGTCCATAATTGGTTCCATTAGTAGACTATCTCTGTGAAGGGTCCCTTTTTTCCCTTACTGTCATTTAGCTGTTGACCCCCTGGGCCTTCAAGGGGTATGGGGACCCTTGGGCGTCCCTGGGCCCGTCTTTGAGAAGCAATCTAGTAGGGGGTCTGTGACATGAAAACCTTTCACAACCAATAGCCTACAAAGTCTATAAAATAAAATTAACAATGGGACAATTACTGACTCTGAAATATTAAAAGATGTGTCAAATACTTACGGAATTGGTAATGGTGGCGACATTTCGACATGTCTTCTTGTCATGTATCATCCTCTCCTTATGAATTCCTAAGAGGAGAAAAGCTGGTCCCAAAATGGAGAGGGTAACAGAAAATATTAAAATCCTTATTTTACATAACTTAATTCCTTTAAAATAAATATGTCAATAATTGGTTCCATTAGTACACTATCTCTGTGAAGGGTACATTTTTTCCCTTACTGTCATTTAGCTGTTGACCCCCTGGGCCCTCAAGGGGTCTGGGCAGTGTTGGGAAAGTTCACTTTCTACATGAACTAGTTCAAAGTTCAGTTTGCACATTTTAAAAACAACTAGTTCAGTTCAGCGTTCATCATTCCAAATTGTGAACCTATTTCTTTAATAAAGTTATATGAGGTCAACTAGGAGGCATTTATAAGCACAATTATATCTATGTCAGGAGGCAGCAACCTTGTATTTTTTTCTCCATTTCATCCATTATTTTTATTTTTATTTTTTTTTAACATACAAGGTTTCCACCTGACCTTATATATCCTATATATAGTTATGTATCCGTACATAAGTCAGTTTGAGCAGATTTCATTCCAATTGGCTGCTTGAATTTCACAAGCCTGGGTATAGACCACCTGACCTGGTGGGGATATGTGCACCACGTATCCTACAGCAGCAGCAGATCATGTAGTCAATTGACTTTAACAAGGGATTTGCGAGTGAACGTGTTCATTCTTTTTCAGTCTTTTTCATGGTCCCAAAATGGAGAGGGTAACATAAAATATTAAAAAACTTATTTTACACAACTTAATTCCTTCCGGCTCGGTGACGTCATGTTGTAGTTTTCAAACCACCGCGGTGGTCATAATCACCTAAAAGTGGAGTATGCGTCTGGCTTTAGACATATCAATCTATATCAATGCAGAGGAGAACTCATCATCTCTCTTTGTCTCCGTCTCTCTCTCTCGTGCGCGCGTCGCACCAACCGTCGCTCGTTGCGTGCGCAGGAGCCTTCGTTCAAACGCGGTAAATTAGGCATATGAATGGGGCCTTAAGTCACTAAATGGGGCATCAAATACACATTCAGTCCACAAAATGAACAGCATTTAACCAGAAAATACTTACATGATAGCATGAATGCATACAAACACTTCTGAGTTCTGAAACAACTTGAGACAGAATGAACAGTGTTCAGGCTTCTACTAACAGATCATCAAACTGCTGATTACCCACAGGTGCGTGCAGCCCAATGCCACAATGACCTCGTTCTCAGTCAGACTCTGTGTGAGGGGGTGTGTGTGTGTGTGTGTGTGTGTGTGTGTGTGTGTGTGTGTGTGTGTGTGTGTGTGTGTGTGTGTGTGTGTGTGGGAGGGGGGGGTGGGGTTATGAAAGATCAGAGAGAGAAAGAGAGGGGGGGAGAGAGAGAGAGAGAGAGAGAGAGAGAGGGTCATTTATTTTCAAGCAGTGCAAAAATGGTTTAAACTGATTTTGACGTCCGATTTTATAGGTCTAGTCTATTTAAACTCTTTTACTGTCATTGACTGATTCTTGACGGATTTGTTTATAGGTCCTCCCTGGCATTGACTGATTTGACAGATTGTTCAATTATTGTTATAACCCAAGGTGGCATTACATTAGACACTGTGAGTTTGGAAGGTCAGGAAAAAAATGTCTTGAAAAAGGCTGGCAGAAGGAAATAAAATCTGGAAAATAGTCTGGCATTAAAGGGATAGTTCAGATTTTTGACATAAAGCTGTATGAAATACTTGCCATTAATAAAGTGGTTGCACAGATTTTAAATGATTGCCAGAGTCCCGTGGTCAGAGTACTGGTCAGTTTTCCATTAATATGAAGTAGTTCCAATGGGGCGGGGGCCATTTGGCCAGCTCCACAAATTTAGAATAGATGAATCCACAAAAGTAGCGTCATTTGTATTGTTGACCTATTTCTAACATACAGTAATGGCTGCTTTCTGTTCAGCTGACAGCAAAGCACTTATTTTGGGTGATTTATGCTGCAGCGGCGTAGTGATACCAGTCACATAAAATAGTACCTTGTGACAGAGGGGTCGAAGTTAAAAGCAGCCATTACTGTATGTTAGAAATAGATCAACAATACAAATTACGCTAGTTTTGTGGATTTATCTATTTGAAATTTGTGGTGCTAGGGCCCGGCAAAATCACCGGAACTACTATATATTTATCAGAAACTGACCAGAACTCTGACCACAGGACTCTGGCAATCATGTAAAATCTCTGCAACCACTATATTAATGGCAAGTATTTCATACAGCTTCATGTCAAAACATTTCAGCAGCTGCATAAGTAGTGCCAATTGACGGACATTGTCTCCGCCAGGAGACTATTTTCACTCGTGTGCGTGTCCGTGTGCGTGTCCGAGTGCGTGCGTGTATGTGCACAGCAAATCTCAGGCACCTTTGGCACAATGTTTGCGAAACTGTGCACGGAGACTCCCTAGGTGCCGCAGAAGAACCTCAACCCCCCATTTTCACTTGGGCCTGTTACAGCACCACCAGCAGGCGGTTTTGTCCAAAACACATTTCTGGACAGTACTCCTCCAATTTTCGTCCAAAAATCAGGCGAATAGGTAGGCCTACACAGTATCTCTATAGCCATTACACAAAACAGTTTTTTCAGATTTTTCATACTCCTTCCCGATTGGCTATGGTTGGCTTCCAAAGTTTGCGGGGTGGTCCGTTTTGAACTAAATAGCTGAACTCAAGCACACAGACTGCTATTTCCGTCAAATTTTGCACGCACATTCCTACTAGGCCAAGGAAGATATGTCACTTCTAAATGTTCAAATCAGCCTCATGGTGGCGCTACAACAGGCCGATTCCTGTTTTACCTACAACTGCACCGATCAGCGTTAAACTTTGTAGGCACATTCCTATACATATAGAGGCCAAGGAAACACATTTGCCCTGCTTTTTTCCCATCTGCTTTTTATAGCGCCACCAGGAGGCCGACAAGTGTTAAACACATTTTGCCTTGCTCTGCCCAGGTTCCCTCTTAATCATGTTGAATTAGCTAAAAACATATTTTTTGGGAGAAAAGGGCAACTTTGGCAACTGAAAAACATGTTATGTCAATGCTAGTGGATGGAGGGGATGCATTTTTTTGTCCAACCAAGAAAAAGCAACAAATGGGTGCGAAGATGGGCGAGACATGACAAAGGGTGAATTTGTGTAACAGTGTAATACATTTTATGTTGTTATTATAGGTGTAATAGCTTTAATAGTGTGACAGTGTAATTTGAGTAATAGTGTGCTTGAATGTATCTGCTGAGGGCTCACAAAAGGACCTGATCATTCGCCTGCAGGAACTGTGTAATTTTAAGGACATTTACCCAAAATTGTTCTTAAAGTTGGAGGACACCGGTGGTGAGTATTCATCTTGATCCATGTATCGTATCGTCAACCATGTATCGTTCGTGATGCGCATCGTATTGCCATTAAATGTATCGTTACACCCCATATATATATATGATTGGAGAGAAGCGCTTGACACCAGGCCGATAATAACACAGCGCTATTTTCACCCCACTTTATAAGTTTACTATCAACGTGATGTAGGCACTGTTTGCGGTTATGGTTAGGGGTAGGTGTACAGTAGGTATTGTATTACTGAGTTTAGGTTTAGGGTTTGAGTTCAGTTTAGGCGTAGTTAATAAAAAAATTAGAACTGAAGGGAAGTGACGCCACATGCTGTTGTAAGTGTCAGTCTGAGTAGCGCACATTGACAATATGATAGTAGGTCAGTCGGGGGTGTGGTGAAGTAGAAAATGAGTGCTTCCAATCTTCTTCAAACAAACTGATTCACCAAACGTACTGTAACATATAATCTCATTTCCTTTTTTTACATCCGCAGGAGGAATTCTACATTTATCATGTATACACGGTGTTGTGTATTATTTTTGCCCTCTCCTTTGGCAAGAGAGTGCAAGGGATCATGTAGACGCACTCCTTTCTTTTCTAAGATTTCCCACAGTCTTCATTTGCGACATTGCTGGCCAGGTGGCAAGACACGGGAATAATCGAACAGAACAAAAATTATTTCCCAAGCCAAACGAGGGTCGATTTCTGCACAATATCCAGGCAAACATTGAGAGAGCAACAGCTGATCCTCAAATTGATGTAGAGCTTCCCTGGATAAAGAATTTGAGAAGCGAATTGCCATCAAAGGCGCCCTCCAAAACCGATGATCAATTCACCATACCACACCCTATCACCAGAACGTCAGAGAGGATTGTAGCCAGAGGCCGGTGGCCGGTAGCCAGTGGCCGGTGGCCGGGGACAAGTGGCATTGGTCCCTGAAGGGTTTTCTAGAAACAAATTTCCTACGAAAATTTAAGTGTGCCTGCAGTTGGCTGAGGGGCTTTGCCTATAACTTTGCCGTGGTAACGCGTGACGGCAAAAAAAGTAATAGCCTGGTTGGCCCGGTCGTTGCGCACGTTTTGATGTATATGTTACAGGGTGAATGGAGAACCAGGTAGATTGAAGAAGGCGCGTTCGTTTTTACCACCCACCCAGCAATTCTGTAGAAGCAACACTAGAGGGAGCCACAAGCCAGGCTTGTGCACAAACATATATGACTGCGACCACACACACACAGTCACACACACACACACACAAGCGCACACACACGCGCACGCGCTCATGCTTTTTTTGGTTTATTGAAAGCAGGACTGTTAAGATACTTTTATTGTGTTCTGGCTTTTGTTTTACTTTCTCCCTGACACACACACACACACACACACACACACACACACACACACACACACACACACACACACACACACACAGTGATCCATGAAAATAACTATTCTGTCCCTATCGGTTTACAACTCAAACGGCGCTGAGTCGACTAGTAGAGCATCGGCCGGTCAGCGCGGGCACTCGCGCCTGGAGGCGCGAGGGCGCGCTTCCTCGGCCTCAAGCTCCACTAAGTCGGCGCGCCTCCGTCGTGGACAAGCGTGTGCGTGTGCACGCGTGTTCAGCGTTCCCCTAGCGTAGCTTCCTGGTTGCTATGTGGGGGGGAACAACAAAAGACAGGTCCGCGTCGGCACATCAAAGCCCCGCCTCTCCGCGTTCTCCTGTTTATTTCGCGAGGAGGAGCTCCTCCTCGCGAAATAAACCGTCCTCCTTCCCCGAGGAGAAGGAGGACGGTTTATTTCGCGAGGAGCTCCTCCTCGCGAGCCTCACGTAATAAACCCCCGCCTCGCAGCGCCGCGTCCTCCTTCTCCTCCTCCTCCTCGCGAGCCTCGCTAATAAACCCTATCTCGAAAAGCCCCGCCTCGCCCCGAAGCCCCGTGCCTAAAAACAAGCGCTCTGTCTTCAATCTACCTGGTTCTCCATTCACCCTGTGACATATACATTGGTGTCAACCGTGTGGGAGGAGTAGCATTTTGGTCCCCTCGGGCGGCCAAAAAAGTTGTAATAAAGCAGCAAAGTAATGATTACAAAATTAATTAAAAATAAACCAAAACTCAGAAAAGGAAAATAAAAATATATTTTTTTTAAATATATAAACAATTACTCAAATGGTTTTGAGTGCTTGTTTCACCCACTTCTGAAGGTCTGACGCAAAAACTGACCATTATACATGTGTTCGCAGACCCCCATTTAGGGGGGGTAGGCAAAGTTTCGGAGCATTTTGGGCAATTTTCAAACTGGAAGTGAAGAGGTCCAAGTCCGGGTTGGACCATTGAGGTGCATACCCCTCAGAGAGTGTTTTGGTGTAAAAAATTTGAAAAAAAATATATATGGTCCACCCAAAAAGGCCACCGGCCTCTGGCTACCAGCCACCAGCCTCTGGCTACCGGCCACCGGCCACTGGCTACCGGCCACCGGCCACTAGTCCCCGGCCACCGGCCAGTAGTTCCCGGCCACCGGCCACTAGTCCCCGGCCACCGGCCAGTAGTTCCCGGCCACCGGCCACTGGCTACCGGCCACCGGCCAGTAGTTCCCGGCCACCGGCCAGTAGTTCCCGGCCACCGGCCACTAGTCCCCGGCCACCGGCCAGTAGTTCCCGGCCACCGGCCAGTAGTTCCCGGCCACCGGCCAGTAGTTCCCGGCCACCGGCCACTGGCTCCCGGCCACCGGCCACTGGCTACCGGCCACCGGCCACTGGCTACCGGCCACCGGCCAGTAGTTCCCGGCCACCGGCCAGTAGTTCCCGGCCACCGGCCACTGGCTACCGGCCACCGGCCAGTAGTTCCCGGCCACCGGCCAGTAGTTCCCGGCCACCGGCCACTGGCTACCGGCCACTGGCTACCGGCCACCGGCCACTGGCTACCGGTCACCGGCAACTGGCTACCGGCCACCGGCCACTGGCTACCGGCCACCGGCCAGTAGTTCCCGGCCACCGGCCAGTAGTTCCCGGCCACCGGCCAGTAGTCCCCGGCCACCGGCCAGTAGTTCCCGGCCACCGGCCACTGGCTACCGGCCACCGGCCACTGGCTACCGGCCACCGGCCACTAGTCCCCGGCCACCGGCCAGTAGTTCCCGGCCACCGGCCAGTAGTTTCCGGCCACCGGCCAGTAGTTCCCGGCCACCGGCCACTGGCTACCGGCCACCGGCCAGTAGTTCCCGGCCACCGGCCACTAGTTCCCGGCCACCGGCCAGTAGTTCCCGGCCACCGGCCACTGGCTACCGGCCACCGGCAACTGGCTACCGGCCACCGGCCACTGGCTACCGGCCACCGGCCACTGGCTACCGGCCACCGGCCAGTAGTTTCCGGCCACCGGCCAGTAGTTCCCGGCCACCGGCCATTTGTCCCCGTCCACCGGCCACTGGGTACCGGCCACCGGCCACTGGGTACCGGCCACCGGCCACTGGCTACCGGCCACTGGCACCGGCCACCGGCCACTGGAACCGGCCACCGGCCACTGGGTACCGGCCACCGGCCACTGGGTACCGGCCACAGGCCACTGGCACCGTCCACCGGCCACTGGCACCGTCCATCGGCCACTGGCTACCGGCCACCGGCCACTGGCTACCGGCCACCGGCCACTGGCTACCGGCCACCGGCCAGTAGTCCCCGGCCACCGGCCACTGGTACCGGCCACCGGCCACTGGTACCGGCCACAGGTACTGGAAAGCGGCCACGGCCACGGCCACGGCCACGGCCACGGCCGGGCTTTCGCGCTCGCCCTCTCTCCAAAGTGCTTCACAAGTTTAAAAGCAGAAGAGTATGTCAATAATCGCTACTTTTGAAAAATCTTGAAAATGTGTGCAAATCTTAGAATATATATATATATATATATATATATATATATATATATATATATATATATATATATATATATATATATATATATATATATATATATTTTTTTTTTTTTTTTTTTAAGCAAAAATGTTTTTCTTTGCTTCTGGGGGGTCCCTGGTCCTGGAACAACATATTTTGAAATGGGGGTCTGTGGCCAAATACATATCATTATGGGGGCCCTTGACATGACATATTTTGAGAACCACTCATTATAGCAACATATATATATTTTTTTTAAACTGTTAGGATTTAGAAGACATTTGTAGAATCCCCAGAAACAAAGATTTGAGTTGCAAATGTTTGCTTTAAAAAATATATATTCAATGATTTGCACACATTTTCATGATTTTTCAAAAAAATTGCAGAGCTTGTAGATCAGCTATTTTTGAATAGCCAAAGTATAAGATAATAGTTCAAGTGGTTAAAATGTAAAATGACATTTCGCTTTCCCGGTCTTAATGGGTTAATCTCGTGCTAGGCACACCCAGCAGACCCTGGGATGAGGATCTCAGACCTGCTGGCCACATATGGGTGGAGCAGGTCACATACATATGGAGGCGACTGGCCATGGAGGGCTCTAGAACCTTAAAGGAATAGTTCACCCCCAAAATTAAATGTTTTCTATCGATTAGTCATGAATATTTTTTTTAGTTTTTGTTTCGCATTCCTAAGCCAATAATTTGATGACCGGCAGCGGTTTTGGTAGGAGACACAAAGAGTCTCCTTTGTGTCTCCTACCGGTCCGCTGGTCATCAAATTATTGGCTTAGGAATGCGACCAAAAAATATATATATCCATTCAAGTCTCCACAGGGTGACTAATCGATAGAAAATAAGTATTTTTTTGGGTGAACTATCCCTTTAACCCATTAAGACTTTACATAGTAACTGCACCTGTTTCCTGTAACTATTTATTTATTTGCATCTGTGACGATTGTGATATGATTCAAATATTTGTTATTGTTTTTCATTATGTATGTGTTTTATATGTTTTATATGCTGTTATCAGGGCGTCCTTGAAAAAGAGAGCTTGCTCTCAATGGGCTTCCCTGAATAAATAAAGGCAAAAGAAAGAAAGACCTGAGGCCGATTCTACAAATGCCTTCTAAATCAAAACATATTTGTGCGATATATTAGTTGATAAATTTGGCCGTGCCCCCCCCCTCATCTGAAAATGTTTTGTGCCACGGACCCCCAGAAGAGGTTTGTGAAGGTTTGTGGGGAAAAAAATCATAATTGTTCAACAATTTCAAGATTTTCTTCAAAATGTTCAAATTAGCAGATATAGTACAAGTTCGCAGTTCGGCACGAAATGCTTTTTTGAGAACCGCTGTTCTAAATCCTAAGAGTTTTCTGAAAAACATTTGTCGCTATATATATATATATATATATATATATATATATATATATATATAGCAAAAATCTAAAATGACAGGTTTTAATGGCTTAAAAGTGATTCTAAAATGTTCTGGGAGCCAATGTATGGAGGCCATGTTCAATTTGGAGACACCATGACCTCTCAGTTTGGCCTTCTGCCCCTTAAAAGAAGTCACAGTGGTATATCTATTCTAAGTCACTTTTCAAGGTTTTAAAGAAAAAAGAAATACATAGACATACACAAATTACATAAGTCTCTTAATATTAATTATAATGTTATAATGTTATCATCAAAATCTTAGCGCTTTGCCAATTATTCGGGGCCCAACCCACAGTTTGAGAACCACGTCTAAACCCTGAACCCAAAATAAATTATTCAATTAATGTGTTCCTAGTAATTATGAATTAATGTTTTCCTAGTAATGATGAATTAATGTTTTCCTAGAAATGATGAATTAATGTTTTCCTAGTAATTATGAATGACTGATTTCCTGGTAATCACAGCCAGTGGTCAGATGAGAGGCTGAGATCAGTACTGAACATGATGACTATGAGGACATTTCCTGTATGCTGTATATGCTGTTTGCTGTATAGATTCTACAACACCATTATGTTTCCTAATAACATGACAGACAGACAGACAGGCAGGCATGCAGGCAGGCAGGCAGGCAGGCAGACAGACAGACAGACAGACATAATGAGACACACACACAGACCGACAGACAGAGGGCGAGACAGACTACTGTGTGCATCCGTCCGTCCGTCCGTCCGTCCGTCCGTCCGTCCGTCCGTCCGTGCATGCTTGCCTGCGTGCGTGCTTGTGTGTGTGTGTGTGTGTGTGTGTGTGTGTGTGTGTGTGTGTGCACACGCGCGCACACGTGCATGCATGTGTTTGGTCATATATAGCGCTATTTGATTGGCCATCATGTCAAATTGGGGACCAAATTGGTGTTCCTAGTTTGTTTTGATGTCAGTTTGATAAGGTTATTTCTTTTTTATAGTCCGTCAATCTATAAACAGAAACAGCCCCAACCCAGGAGAATCATGTTTAATAGTTTGTTTGTATTGGTCCTAATAAACTCCTGCATCTTATTAAAAGTATACTTCATCCGTCTAGGTGGAAATGGGTAAAATGGTGTTAGATTTTGGAGGGTGTAACATTTTGGTGTTTCTTGGGGGTCAATCTTTCGAATTAAAACAGAAGATATTCACTTTATTTGACCTGTATTTATGGGGTACCACCACGCCCAGCACCCAATGACTTTGCCAAAACAAACGTAGAAATCAAACGTATATTTATGCCAGGTCTTCAACAGGGGGTCCAGGACCCCTATAGGGGGTCCTCAGAGTTACCACAGGGGGGCTGCCAAATCTTTCAGGATATTTATATATTTATATATTTTTACATTAAACACCCTAGCATCCATATTCTGAGGGGAACTTTAGCCGGAAATAGCCAATCTAAAAGCTCACAATGTTGTGAGCTTTTAAGTCTGCTGTTTTGATGTTTTTCAGTGCTGTCCTACACTGTTTATGTCCTCAGAACTTTAGTAATACAAATCTCTCTCTCTCTCACTGTGTGTGTGTGTGTGTGTGTGTGTGTGTGTGTGTGTGTGTGTGTGTGTGTGTGTGTGTGTGTGTGTGTGTGTGTGTGTGTGTGTGTGTGTGTGTGTGTGTGTGTGTGTGTGCGCGCGTGCGTGCGTGCGTGCGTGCGTGTGTTTGTATGGTGATATAAAACGTAATGTTCTCTCACACGATTTGCAATCATAGATGTTCTGGTGGTGCAGGCCAGGCCAAGACAGAGACAGGGAACACGTTGCTACTGTCAGGTAAAAACCTCCTATCACCATGTTTTTTCCCCCCCGTGAATTAATGTCCTACTTTGTCACACAACAGTGACGCTCAAAGGTAGCAAAAAATGTGCTACTAAAAAGCATAACAAAGTGAAAGTGGTTGAAGCACTACAGTATGTAAGTTTCCGCTTCCGAAGTGCTGAAATGTTTACTATCGAGCTAGTAGAGCTGGCCTGCTTGCTCAGGGGATAAATTGAAGTACTAAGAAGAGCTTGTGACTAAATAATAACTACATCTGTGTCATTTTAAGATGTCTTTGGCTATTCAAAAATTGCAGATCTACAAGCTCATAGCACGCTATGAGCTTGTATATCAGCAATTATGTTTTTTAAATCGTGAAAACGTGTGCAAATCTTTTAATATATATATATATATATATATATATATATATATATATATATATATATATATATATATATATATATATATATATAATCTTTGCTTCTGGGGGTCCCTGGAACAACATATTTTGAGATGGGGGTCCACGGCTAAATACATATCATTTTGGGGGTCCTTGACATTAAAAAGTTAAAGAATCACTGATATTATAGCAACATACGTTTTTTTTTTTTTTAAACTTAAGATTTAGAAGACATTTTGTAGAATCCCCCAGAAGCAAAGATTTGAGTCACAAATGTTAGCTTTAAAAATATATATATTCTACCATGTGGGTAGCACTTTATAATAACTATACACTATAAAGCATTAGTTAAGCATTAGTAAATGCTTAATTCCTCATGAACTCATCATTAGTAAAGCATTATTCATACATTACTAAGCATTAGTAAACATAGTTATAAATGTTGCAACTATACACTATTAAGTATTAGTTAGGCACTAGTAAAACACTTAATCCATCATTAATTCATCATTTGTATAGCATTATTCATACATTACTAAGCATTAGTAAACACAGTTATAAACCTTTCAACTAAACACGATTTACAATTAGTTAAGCAATATTAAGTATTTACGTCATCATGAATTCATCATTTACATAGCAAGTAAGTACTTTATTCATCATGAATTCATCATTTATATAGCATTAATAATACATTAATAAGCGTTTGTAAACACAGTTATAAGCGTTTTATTGCCTATTGATAACCTAATCTTTAATGTGCTTAATGATTGTATTCTCATACTTTGTAAATGATATTCAACATTTATAAATAGGTATTATATCAATTTACAAACCATTTATTTATGAGTTGTTAATGGTTCATACGATCATTTAGAAAGTCTAAGTAAACACCATATACAAACCACTTGGTTGTATATTTATGCGGACATTTGTACATGGTTAGTGAGTGTGTTAATAAATGTCTTATAAACACTTATTCATACTCAATGAATGATTTATTAAGGTAGTTACTACTTGTTAGTTAAGTATTTTGCGTGAGCCCATCTAAAGTGAGGACTATCTATGCCTTATAAAGCATTTATAAATGAGATAGCGTGAGCCCATCTAAAGTGAGGACTATCTATGCCTTATAAAGCATTTATAAATGAGATAGAAGCAGTGATATAGAAAGTGCCAATATTTATTGCAACAATTGAGACAGAACATGGCCCGTGCAGTGTAAAAATAAAATTAACATTCTTGTGCTGTATGAAAATAAACAAACAATATGCAATGCTATAAACATGTACACATGGCTGATAAATTAAATAAACATTTTACCTCATGAAAATAAACAAACAATCTGCTATGCTATAAACATGTAAACATGGCTGATAAATTAAATAAACATTGTACTTTATGAAAATTAAACAATAAACAATCTGCTATGCTATAAACATGTAAACATGGCTGATAAATTAAGTAAACATTATTGTACTTTATGAAAATAAACCATACAGAATCTGCTATGCTATAAACATGAAAACATGGCTGAAAAATGTAATAAACATTCTTGTACTGTATGTATGAAAAAATAAATCTGGGTTCTGCCTTCACTATGGGTATAGCCACCCTTGCAGAGCTAGGCAGACAGTTAGCATCAGAAGGTAAAAACAAACAAAAAAGGTTGGGGTTCTTCTTTAAATTATCTTCTTTGTTTTTTCTTATTTGTAGAACAGCAATGACATGAAATACACATATAATGGATTTGTTAAATAGTGTTTTCCACAGTAAATATTTTAACTTTTTAACTTTTAAAGAAATGAATTAACTTGCAAACATGAATTAAGCAGCTAAACATTCACACAGTTGCAATGATATGAAATTAACATGTACATAAACACATCCCTGATTTAGCTGGAAATAATAATATGCAAATCTCTCCCAATATGCACAAATAAATCACTTCAGTGAAAATAAAAACACAACATTGCTCCCTATAATGGCATTACAGCATTAGCTCAGAGCAGAATAGCCTATAAGCTAACAATTCAATTCAATTCAAAGGGCTTTATTGGCATGAGAAAACATACGTTTACATTGCCAAAGCAGAAAGCACAATACAACAATACAGCAATACAATCAAAACAAAAAATATGTACATTTGATAAGCTAACATGATACACAGCAGCCTGCAGCCTAATGGCTGACAGGCTAACAGGCTAGGCCATATGACTGGTACTGATTAGCAACAAACATGACGTTTTTACCACAGACAGAATACACAGTTGGGCTGTGAAAAAGGTTCTAGCAATCATGTTTCATCATTACTGAGACAATACATCACAAGGCCAGTACTTACAGACACAGCTGCACATAGCTTTGCTCTATGCTAAACAGGAAGTGAATGCACACTGCAGGTGTTGCCAGATTTTGCAAAAAAAAAACAAGCGGCCAGGTCTTTGAAAACAAGCCCAAAAGAAGCAAGCAACTAGGCTCAGTTTTACCAGCTATCGGCCATTTGAAAATAGCAGATCAACAAGCTCACAATGTGTCACATCATGACACGTTGTGAGCTTGTAGATCTGTTATTTTCAAAAACATATTGGGAAAAAAAGTAAAATATTTTCATGAAAAAAAATGTGGGAACCACTGGTTTAAAAAAAACCATTAGAAAGCAAGCCCAATTAAGCAACTACACTTAAAAAAAAAGCCCCAAATTGTTTATTACATTGTATAACATTGTCCACCTACCTGCCCACTGTGGGCGTGGCCAGGTAGGGGATATCAATGAGTTTCCTGTTTACCAGTGTTGCCATGTCTGCTTATAATAAACGATTTGGGGCTTTTTTTAAAAAGTGTAGTTGCTTCATTGGGCTTACTTTCTAATGTTTTTTTTAAACCAGTGGTTCCCAAAAATGTTCATGGAAAGGAAAAATATTTTTTGAAATATTTTTTTCCTAATATTTTTTTGAAAATAACAGATCTACAAGCTCACAACGTGTCTTGATGTGACACATTGTGAGCTTGTTGATCTGCTATTTTCAAATTGCCGATGTAAAGTGGTAAAACTGAGCCAAGTTGCTTGCTTTTTTGGGCTTGTTTTCAAAGACCTGGCCGCTTGTTTTTTTGGCAAAATCTGGCAACACCTGCAGTGTGCATTCACTTCCTGTTTAGCATAGAGCAAAGCTATGTGCAGCTGTGTCTGTAAGTACTGGCCTTGTGATGTATTGTCTCAGTAATGATGAAACATGATTGCTAGAACCTTTTTCACAGCCCAACTGTGTATTCTGTCTGTGGTAAAAACGTCATGTTTGTTGCTAATCAGTACCAGTCATATGGCCTAGCCTGTTAGCCTGTTAGCCTGTCAGCCATTAGGCTGCAGGCTGCTGTGTATCATGTTAGCTTATAGGCTATTCTGCTCTGAGCTAATGCTGTAATGCCATTATAGGGAGCAATGTTGTGTTTTTATTTTCACTCAAGTGATTTATTTGTGCATATTGGGAGAGATTTGCATATTATTATTTCCAGCAAAATCAGGGATGTGTTTATGTACATGTTAATTTCATATCATTGCAACTGTGTGAATGTTTAGCTGCTTAATTCATGTTTGCAAGTTAATTCATTTCTTTAAAAGCATTGTTAAAAAGTTAAAATATTTACTGTGGAAAACATTATTCAGTACACATTTTAACAAATCCATTCACTGTGTTTTCCATGTCATTGCTGTTCTACAAATAAGAAAAACCAAAGAAGATAATTTAAAGAAGAAACCCAAAACAAGACTTTGCCTCCAAACTGATTTTTAATTTTTTTACTTCCTGAACTGTCTGCCTAGCTCTGCAAGGGTGGCTATATGCATAGTGAAGGCAGAACACAGAATGTTTTTCTTTTCATACAGTACAAGAATGTTAATTACATTTTTCAGCCATGTTTACATGTTCATAGTATAGCAGATTTTTTTATTGTTTATTTTCATAAAGTTAGTCAAATGTTTATTTAATTTATCAGCCATGTTTACATGTTTGTAGCATAGCAGATTGTTTATCGTTTATTTTCATAAAGTACAATGTTTATTTAATTTATCAGCCATGTTTACATGTTTGTAGCATAGCAGATTGTTTATAGTTTATTTTCATAAAGTACAATGTTTATTTAATTTATCAGCCATGTTTACATGTTTATAGCATAGCAGATTGTTTATTGTTTATTTTCATGAAGTAAAATGTTTACTTAATTTATCAGCCATGTGTACATGTTTATAGCATTGCATATTGTTTGTTTATTTTCATACAGCACAAGAATGTTAATTTAATTTTACACTGCACGGGCCATGTTCTGTCTCAATTGTTGCAATAAATATTGGCACTTTCTATATCACTGCTTCTATCTCATTTATAAATGCTTTATAAGGCATAGATAGTCCTCACTTTAGATGGGCTCACGCTATCTCATTTAGAAATGCTTTATAAGGCATAGATAGTCCTCACTTTAGATGGGCTCACGCAAAATACTTAACTAACAAGTAGCAACTACCTTTAATAAATCATTCATTGAGTATGAATAAGTGTTTATAAGACATTTATTAATACACTCACTAACCATGTACAAATGTCCGCATAAATATACATCCAAGTGGTTTGTATATGGTGTTTACTTAGACTTTCTAAATGATTGTATGAACCATTAACAACTCATAAATAACTGGTTTGCAAATTGATATAATACCTATTTATAAATGTTGAATCTATCATTTACAAAGTGTGAGAATACAATCATTAAGCACATTAAAGATTAGGTTATCAATGGGCAATAAAACGCTTATGACTGTGTTTACAAACGCTTATTAATGTATTATTAATGCTATATAAATGATAAATTCATGATGAATTAAGTACTTAATTGCTATATAAATGATGAATTCATTATTGCGAACGCGGAAGGAGGCGCGGCGAAGCCGCGCCTCCGACCAAGTGGAGCTTACTATGTAAACCTGCTCGGGTTGTGTGTGTGTGTCTCTGTCTGTGTGTCTGTGTGTCTGTGTGTCTGTCTGTGTGCATGCAGTACCTATGTAGAGGGCGCCAGAGTGCAGGAATTTAGACACACACACACACACACACACACACACACACACACACACACACACACACACACACACACACACACACACACACCTCTCCCCATCACAGTGAAATAACACGGATTACAAGTCCGTAAATACACAATATTTTCGAGCTGCGTTCGCTTCCAGCGTTCGCGCGTCTTACTTGTGAATTAAGTACTTAGTAATGCTTAACTAATTGAAAATCATGTATAGTTGAAAGGTTTATAACTGTGTTTACTAATGCTTAGTAATGTATGAATAATGCTATACAAATGATGAATTAATGATGAATTAAGTGTTTTTACTAATGCTTAACTAATACTTAATAGTGTATAGTTTCAACATTTATAACCGTGTTTACTAATGCTTAGTAATGTATGAATAATGCTTTACTAATGATGAGTTCATGATGAATTAAGCATTTACTAATGCTTAACTAATGCTTTATAGTGTATAGTTAATATAAAGTGCTACCTAAAAGGGTAACTAATGTTCATGATTTTTCAAAAAATAGCAGATCTACAAGCTCACATATCTGCTATTTTTGAATAGCCAAAGAAATCTTAAAATGACACACAGATGCTGTTTTCCCCCCCATTTCTTGAAAAGTCACGGTTTTGGACATACAAGGTTTTTGCCTGACAGCGTGGATTTGTGCGGTCCCTGATTGTTTAGAGTCTGAGCTCACACACACACAGAGATGTGTTCGAGATGAACTGTGTGACATTACTCTGACAGAGAAAAATCGATTTGTGGATTTATATATATTTATTTATTTGACTCGGGATAAAAAGATATCGGGTTCCTCACCGAACCCCATGAACTCAATTTGGACAATAATGTCCTTCAATTTGCCAGAAGTACTCCACTTTTTCATTGAACTGAGTAAATGGTGATGGTACATACATTGTGCATTACATTCAACCATTCACACACACATTCATACACCGATGGTGGAGGAAACCATGCAAGGCACCAACCTACTCATCGGGAGCAATTAGGGGTTCAGCGTCTTGCTCAAGGACACTTCGACACCAACTCTTCTGTGGGAGCCCGGGATGGAACTGGAAACCTCACGGCTTCCATCTGGCCGCTCTACCCCTGAGCCACTGCCGCCCCAGTAATAATGAGTAAATATCAGGTTTATTTTGTGTGCACTGAGAACAGATTGGAGATGATGTGAATCCCATAGTGAACATTCTTTGGTGTTGTGAAATCTGTGGATTACTTTACACTGAATGAGTTGTAGATTTGCATTGTTAGTCATAGAATACAGTATTTTTGCATATTTGGGTCCAGACGTTGGCACCAGGGGTGATAAGTAGCTCTTCTTGCCATTTCATTGATGGTATGGATAATGATGTGTTTTATAGTAGGCATGTAACAATTTATTGTACATCGATTTAAATCGATTCAAACGGGTGACGATTTAGATCAATTTAATAAAAATATGAATCGCGATGCAAAAAATAGCCCGATTTTTTTTTTGGACAGGTGGAAAACTTAAGTTAAACTTGCAGAGTGACGCATTACTTTACCTGGGTTACATCTTCTGATAGTTGTACAAGAATATTGACGTGAAATAATAATCCTGTTTAGCGTTTCATTAGCGCGAGTGTGAAAACATCTCAATACAGCGTGTAGTGACGGCGCTAATCAACACGAGTTGAAAGGCTAGGATAAAGATACCAAGGATTTGACAGTGACGTCACTGTTATGCAACCCGGACGTAGCACGGATGTAGTACGCCATTATGTTCGAAGCTGGTTATAAAGATACCAAGGGTTCGTCAGTGATGTCACAGACATGTGAAAAGACATGTGCAAAAGAAAATACAGGATCTTTGTAAGAGAATTGATGAAGAATTTTCATTCATTTGGTAGAATTGCTACTGCATTGAAAAGAAGATAAGAGAAAACACAGTATTGTAAAAATGAAATAAAGAAAACAGAGAGGAAAATACTGGATTTGTGTAAGAGAAATAAAAAAAAAACATTTATTTGTATTGTGAAACTATTATCGTGATTCGAATCGTATCGTGAGTTGTGAGTTGAATGAATCGTTACATGCCTATTTGATATTGATATTATTTTATACATTGTGGATAGACGTTTTACTGGAGAGGAAATGCTGATTAATTGTGCGGCTGGAGAAGGAAGATCTAGGTTGAGCGTTTGGATGTTTCGTTATTTTCTTAAGGATAGATTTAAGTTTGAAATATATTATAAAATCTGCATTCCTGATACCATATTTCTGTGCCAGGTGGGGAAGTGATATCAAGGTTATTATAAAATAGATGTGGAATATGTCTGATGCTCTTTTCAGTCCATGTGCTGATGTTAAAGGAGTACTTCACCCAAAAAATGACTTATTTTCCATCAATTACACACCACATGAAGCCTTGAATTCACCGTTTTTCTTTTTTTTTTGTCGCATTCCTAAGCCAATAATTTGATAATCGGGTGTATTTCCGGTAGGAGACACAAAGAGACTACTTTGTGTCTCCTACCGGATACATTGCATCTTTCCGCCGGTCATCAAATTATTGGCTTAGGAATGCGACAAAAACAAAAACAAATCTATGAATTCAAGGCTTCATTGGGTGTGCAATTGATAGAAAATACGTTTTTTTTTGGGTGAACTACTCCTTTAAGTGTCTTCTTGTTAAAAAAGTGATATTAGTGATTTTGTGGAATTTCCCCCAGGCTGTCAGAGACCACCAAGTGCACCGAGTGCCGCGCTATACAAGCTTGTAGATCTGCTATTTTTGAAAATGTGTGCAAATCTTTGAATATGTATTTGTTTTAAAGCAAACACGTGTAACTGAAATCTTTGCTTTTGAGGATTCTACAAATGTCTTCTAAATCCTATCAGTTTTTTTTTTTTTTAACTTTAACTTTTTTAAACTGTTTTCATGTCAAGGACCCCCAAAATGATAGGCTATGTATTTAGCTGAAATATATTGCTCCAGGGACCCTGCAGAAGCAAAGATTTGAGTTAAAGATGTTCCCTTTAAAAAAAAACTGATGTATTATATTAAAAGATTTGCACACATTTTCACGATTTAAAATAAATAGCAGATCTACAAGTTCATATATGAGCTTGTATATCTGCTATTTTGAATAGCCAACGAAATCTAAAATGACATTTGTGTATTATATTGTAGCTGGTTAGTGGAGGAAATGTGGTGCTTCCAGACTTCCCAATGGTTTTAGACTGTAAAGTGGAATGGCATCTATTTAAACTTAAATTCTATGGCTCTAGAAGGGTCTGTATAGTAGCGTTAATCTCTCCTGCTCACAGGAGATAACCACTGGACCGTTAACACCCTCAGAGTCAAATGAACACTAGTATTCACACAGTGTGGACACATTTTAATCCCCATGTGGGATTTAACACTACAAGATTGACTCATCATCCAATGAGAGCTCAGCTCAGGGAATGAATGGGGAAATAACCTTATAGCGAGATAATTAAGTATGTGTAATGTGTGTGTGTGTGCGTGTGTGCGTGTGTGTGTGTGCGTGCGTGTGCGCGTGTGCGTGCATGCGTAATCACATTACTATACTTGTGAGGGCCACAACTGTAGTATAATTTGACAAATAGACGTTGTGAGGATAATTCTCCAGGTCCTCACAAGAGAAATGGCTGTTTTATGGTTTACAATGACTTGGGGGGGGGTTAGGCTTATGAATAGGAAAAGATTGAGGTTGGGATTAACATTAGGGATTCATAGACCTTTGTCCATTATGTAGTATCTACTCGCCTCGTCTGTACCCAGCTCTGCTCTACACCAGGGGTCTTCAACAGGGGGTCCGGGACCCCTAGGGGGTCCTCAGAGTTACTACAGGGGGGCCGCCAAATGAACCCTAGCATCCCTATTCTGGGAGGAACATTCACAGAAAATAGCAGATCCACAGCCCATGCTCTTATCAGCCCAACATAGGACTAGTATATATATACGTATATACATATACACATTTTTTTTTGTATTTTCTTCCATAAATCTGTGCTATTGAACACCCTTTACGTCTGAGTGTTGATACAAAAAAATATTGAACCAATTAAAAGTATTAAAAAGTGCTTTTGACAAAACCAGCTAACTCCATTGGATCCTCAAACTTTCTGTTTGAGGATCACCAAACACCAAAGGGGGGTGGAGTTGGCTGGTTTTGCTGACTCCAGGCCAACCTCATTTTGTGAGCTTGGAGGTCCATTCAGCTGGTCTTATCAATGATGAACAAAACCTCCTAACTCCACTTTTTGTTTTGTTTTTGTCATTTCCTGAAAAATGAACATTTTGGAGTTCTGGTTTCTACCTGACAGCAGATATATATATAAACTGCCCAAAAAAAATTCGGAAACTTAACTTCGGTCAATTATTTCTCCCCTTTAATAATACCGATTGGTATTGTGTTTTATATCATTTTTATCGTTGATTAGTCACCTTTACAACGAGGTACAGCTTGTAAGGATCGGGCATTCGTGGAATGTGCCAGTCACAGGTGTGTGACTGGCACCTGAGCATGGGTCTTGCAACTTTGTTGAGTTTATACTCCCAAACAGCAACACTGCCCCCATGGAAAGATGACATTTGTCACTTCAGGATAAGGCCTGTGCAATAGGGCAAGTGAAGCTGGTGTTCCGTTACACAGATTACGCATTATTTGATGTCAGCCCTGGTACCATTTGCAGGCAGGCACCTGAGCATGGGTCCTGCAACTTTGACATCTGTCTTTGGTACTGTTGTGCAAATCTTGCCTGTAAATCTCTGGAAGAAAACCTATGGTTCCTCAGTTAAGCAAGGGTGAGGAACCAGTCTTCTTGGGGCGTTGTCTTCCTTTGACTTCACCAGTCTCAAAGTTTGGAAATTGTATCAGGGCTGACACCAAATAATGCTGTCACTCTGTGTAACGGAACACCAGCTTCACTTGCCCTATTGCACGGGCCTTATCCTGAAAGGACAAACGTGGCATCTTTCCATGGGGGCAGTGTTACTGCTTGGAACATACACAAACTCAACAAAGTTGCAGGACCCATGCTCAGGTGCCAGTCACGTTGCCCCCTACCGCTATTTGATTCTAATACCCATTATTATCTCTCACACAAACACACGCACGCACGCACGCACGCACGCACACACACAGTGGTGGAACAAGTACTCACATTTCTTACTTAAGGGAAAGTATCAATACTGCAATGTAGAAATACTCTGTTACTGAAGTAAAAGTCCAGAATTAAAAATGTACTTGAGTAAAAGTTCTCAAGTATTGGTATGAAAATGTACTTAAAGTATCAAACGTAAAAGTACTCAGAATGTCCCATTTCACAAGTTTTTAAATGTATACAAATATATAAAAATTGTTTGAAAATAGCAGATCTACAAGCCCACGACGCATTATGAGCTTGTCAGTGCGTGTCGACCGCATAATCCACATAAGGTGGACTGACCCTGGTATAATCTGCATCTAGTTCCATGAGAGAGTGCAAAAAACACACACACACACACACACACACACACACACACACACACACACACACACACACACACACACACACACACACACACACACACACACACACAGGCACGTGCACACATAGACATCAAAGGCCCTTTGCCTGTCTGTAAAAAGTGCCCTCTCCAAACCATGAATGCAGTTTTTTTGGTGAACGAAATGGAAATGCCCCCACTCCATTATTGTACCCGAACGCAGCATTCAAGAGAATTGCATTTTTCCGAACTCTCATGAACTTAAGTGCAGCGTTTCACGTTGACAGAATTGCCCTCGGTGTAGAAATCATTGTCTTGCACCGCATCTCCAGTAAAGGCTTGATTATACTTAGTTGAGAAAGGTGGCGCACACCCAAAATAGCCAATCTAAAAGCTCACAACGTGTTGGCTATTTTCGCCAAAAGTGCCCTTTTAGAAATTTCAGCCCCTGCCCCTCTTAATATTCTCTGCACGTTCCTGCACACACACACACACACACATGCACACGCACGCGCACACACACACACACACACACACACACACACACACACACACACACACACACACACACACACACACACACACCACCGATGGTACTGTTAGAGTGGTGAAAATGGGGCTACAGTCAGTGGTCAGTGATTGCTTTTTAGTGGAGATATCATTGCTGCTTTGCCTTTTCATTTCCACACTTTCAGGACTGAATTGGCTTTTTAAAGTCACACCGCTCTATTCTGGGCAATGCTAAACCTGCACCCATTAGCCCATTAGCCGTGAAAGACAGATAAAGGACTGGCACTGTCCCTGAACGTTATTCTGCACCTGCTAATACCCGCTCTGCATTATGCCGACTCCGTTATTTGCGCATGGAGGTGTGCCCGTGGGCGTGTTGTTGCTGTATCCCAAAATTGCTATTCTGCCCACACACCTTTGGGAAAGTGTATAGCGGAATCTAAAACCACCCGCAATGCCAGTAGAGTGCACATGCTGCAGTGGATGTCTGGAGACGGCCAGGGCGCACAGCGCAGCACCTCTCTCTACAAGGCTATTATTGTCAACCAATCTCTGGGATTCTTATTTTCCTATAATCAGCACAAGGGAGGGTGTCAATTCCTTTTGTCCATTGTGTTTATATAAGATGATAGTCTATTCAAAGAAGACAATTTGTGCGTCGCGCAATGCTCTCCAAATTACACACGTCAGTTTTATTCATCGATTACGCAGGAAATAATGAACTGATTAAAAATATATAAAATTTTATCTAATCAGTAACATGTACAGTAGGTGATACGTATGTCTGTAAAATGTGGTTTTATTGAAGGCAATCAAAGGCTAGAGCTTAGAAACCAAACGTCAGGTGTATGTTTCCATGTAAAATCCTCACTGTGTGCTGCTGCGACAGGAGCTGTGTTGCCAGAATTTGCGAGAGAAATAAGCAACCAGGTCTATGAAAACAAGCCGAAAAGAAGCGACTATATTAGGCCACATGAGCACTTCAAACCTATATATGTCGTCCATTAAACAATGTGCATATTTATATATGTTTGGCTATTTGAAAATAGACGATCTACAAGCTCACAACCGTTGTATCATTATTTACAAGCAACTTCAGAAAAACAACACTGCAGACAGGGATAAAGGAGTGCGGGATAGTGGCTAATCTTCTCTTAACTGATTCACTGCCAATCACGTAGATCTATGCGAACCTATTTAAAGCCGCCACGTGCCAATCGCGTAGATCTACGTGAACTAAAAATAATAAACGTAATTCAAATTAAAAATATATATTGTCTAACTCGTGACTGCTGTGTTATATGGGTAACTCTGACTTCTCTTCTCTGGTACTAAACAGGTTCGATAGTGTAATGGTTAAGGTTACGGCTTATGGATTTTACGGCCCGAGTTCGAATCCCAGTGATTGCAAAACTATTATAGTCAGATGTCATCTTTACATCTTTGTTGACATTAACCCATTCAATCCAGACCGAGTCTCTGTCACTTTAGATTTGTTTGGGTATTCAAAAATAGCAGATCTACAAGCTCATAGCGCATAATGTTAGAATACATTTGATTTAGAAGACATTTGCAGAATCCCCCAGAAGTAAATATTTGAGTTATTTCAAATGTTTGCTTTAAAAAATATATATTCAAAGATGTGCACACATTTTCACGATAATAAAAAAAAATAGCAGATCTACAAGCTCGCGGCTATATGAGCTTGTAGATCTGCTATATTTGAATAGCCAGTATAAAATAATGGCTAAATACAATGACACAGATGCGTTCCCAGATTGAATGGGTTAATAGGCCTACTAAACATTACTATATATTATAATTGTACATATCTGTAAAAAAGGATTATGCTGTGTGTGTTTTTTTTAGATATTACAAATTATTTTTTATAATATAATAGATTAAAACTTGTAACAGCAGATCAATGTTATTACATACATATCTGAACTACTCACTTTGAATATATTTAATGAGGTGTTGAGCTTTGATAGCGTCATGATCTTTGTAGTATCACACTCTGTCCCCATGAATTAATGCCATTATTCCATTTGAGACAGGCATAACACAGACAGCCTTTTGCGAAGGACCCACCTGGATACCATGGCAACACAACGCACAAATGTCCCTCGCGCTGTAACTCTCACTAGATGACATGTCTTTTCTCACAGTTTGACCAATGACACAACGATCTCCTCATCTGAAGTTTCATTCGTTTTGGATCATTAAGTTGTTATGCTATTCTTAGTATCAAACATTTCATGAAAACATGTCATTGGAAACAAGCCCGCAAGGACTTTCATGAACGTCCTGTTAAAAGGAATTATCCTAATCAATACAGGCGGCATTGGCATGCAAAACAGTGCCACTCCGAGTGTCTGGGAGGTAATGACATCTGATGTATCCTTTTCAATGTGAAGTCAACCATCCTAAATGCAATTAGACACAAGCCTAGTATGTTCCATTAATATATGGGCTTCCTAAAATAAAAATATTTAATTGTTATTTTAGCAATGTATTGATACTCCCCCCCACAAACACACACTTATAGTACACTATCTTCAACAGTAAAATTAAAATACCCACAAGTCTCCTGTTATAAATTTACCAATAGATACATTAAATCATGTACACTCAAATGCATTGTTCCCAAAGAGGGGGTTTATTTTAATTGTAACAAAGTGTACAATTTAACCATTAAGGTAAAAAAAAAATGGAAAAAAAAATGAATGAATGAGCAAACAAGTTACACCAAACTAACTGCACCAAGTGCTTGTCAGGGTGGGCGGTCCCCAGTTCAAATAGGAGTTCAAGGTACACGAAATATCCTGCACATTTCAACGCTGAAGAACTGCCCTTCTGTGCAGACAGGAAGGGAAAACAACCGTGGACAATGGCTCTACCACTTAAGTGGTGTCCATCCTGGCATTGTATGCATCTAGCTGGGCATCAAGCTCTTCTGCAGTAGGCTGCACTTTGGGTCCACCACCAGCACCACGGCCACCTCTCCCCCGGCCTCTGGGTCCCCCTGCGGCCTGAACAGTCTCCAATGGTGTAACTCCGAAGTTTTTCTTTGGTTCCCATGATGGAGGCCAGATGTAGTTGCTGTTGAAGAAGAAAAACAATGTTAACAACACCTCAAGCCAGACAATTACACCTCCAATTTTTGTCATTTACCTATTCTCCCCATCGTGTATATGTTCCTTAATTACGTACATATTGTAAGTTTCACTAGTAAAGACCACACCATCAAACAGAGGAACGATTGAGTTGTATTTATTGAAAATTGATTGGATGGGAAGGGGACAGGGGAATGCATGGAATGAACAGGGGAATGCATGATGTGTGTGGTGCCACTGTGTGTATGTGGTGCCACTGTGGAGAGAGGGTTATTGTGTGGTCCCGTTGTTGGGAATATGTTACAGACATTGCATGCATTACATTATGTTACATGGGGGTAGGGGGTCCCGTTGTTGGGATGTGATAGGGAGGAGGGTGTGGGGGGTTGTAGGGGGTCCCGTTGTTGGGAGAAAGGGGGTCCCGTTGTTGGGAGGAAAGGGGGTCCCGTTGTTGGGAGGAAAGGGGGTCCCGTTGTTGGGAGGAAAGGGGGTCCCGTTAGTGGGGGAAAGGGGGTCCCGTTGTTGGGAGGAGGGGGAAAGGGAGGAGGGGTGGAGGGCGGAGGGAGATGAGAACGAAGGGACGGAGGCGGGTTGGTGTAGGGCGGCGCCTAGGAGAGGGGATGAAGGGGAGGAGGGGAGGGATGAGTGGCGGGATGGGTGGCCTGAAGAAGGCGACGGGGAGGATGATGAAGGGGGAAGAGGGAGGATGGATGGGAGGATGGATGTAGGGGTTAGAGGGGAGGTAGGGAGGAGGGATGGAGAGGAGCGGGCGGGGGGCCGGGCCGTCTGAGGCACGGACCCTGGTTAGAGTGGCTTTGGGGCCCGTGGCCCGTCTGCGACCTAGTCGCGCCGAGACCCCCCCCCTTTGAGACCTAGAGGAGACATGTGTGGGAGAGGAGGAACAGGTCAGTTTTCAGCAAGGTTAGTTTTGAGCATGGGGAGGTGGTGGGATGCGAGAAACAGTGAGCATGAATGGGAGCGGGCATGGCTTGGTATAAATACAACCCTTGATTAGTTTGGAAGGAGGAGATAAGGGAGGAGTTGTTATCAACGCCATCGCAAGCAGGTGAGCTTGGGAGGAGTTGATATCGGCCAGATTGGAGGCGATTACGAGGGGGAGGAGATGGTTATCCGGTGTGGTCTTCCCTCCTGAACTTACATTGTACCAACTGCATTTCACTAGTAAAGACCACACCATCAAACAGAGGAACGATTGAGTTGTATTTATTGAAAATTGATTGGATGGGAAGGGGACACGGGAATGCATTCAATGAACATGGGAATGCATGATGTGTGTGGTGCCACTGTGTGTATGTGGTGCCACTGTGGAGAGAGGGTTATTGTGTGGTCCCGTTGTTGGGAATATGTTACAGACATTGCATGCATTACATTATGTTACATGGGGGTAGGGGGTCCCGTTGTTGGGATGTGATAGGGAGGAGGGTGTGGGGGGTTGTAGGGGGTCCCGTTGTTGGGAGAAAGGGGGTCCCGTTGTTGGGAGGAAAGGGGGTCCCGTTGTTGGGAGGAAAGGGGGTCCCGTTGTTGGGAGGATAGGGGGTCCCGTTAGTGGGGGAAAGGGGGTCCCGTTGTTGGGAGGAGGGGGAAAGGGAGGAGGGGTGGAGGGCGGAGGGAGATGAGAACGAAGGGACGGAGGCGGGTTGGTGTAGGGCGGCGCCTAGGAGAGGGGATGAAGGGGAGGAGGGGAGGGATGAGTGGCGGGATGGGTGGCCTGAAGAAGGCGACGGGGAGGATGATGAAGGGGGAAGAGGGAGGATGGATGGGAGGATGGATGTAGGGGTTAGAGGGGAGGTAGGGAGGAGGGATGGAGAGGAGCGGGCGGGGGGCCGGGCCGTCTGAGGCACGGACCCTGGTTAGAGTGGCTTTGGGGCCCGTGGCCCGTCTGCGACCTAGTCGCGCCGAGACCCCAAAGAATGGTGCATGTTTTCAGCGGACGAGTGCGGTGTGGGCTAGGAGGAGGTCGTGGGAGTTGGAGCGGATGTATGTATGGTACGCCTGCGATGACCACCTACCCAGGATTTGAATTATGTGCTCGGGGACGCCTTTCCGGGAGGCTGTGGAGGCTGCGCCTATACGGAAGGAGTGACCTGAGAAGTGGTTTGCGGCGTAGCCGGCTTTGGTGAGAACGGAGCGGAGGTGGTGGTGAAACCAGGTGCGGGTGACTATGGAACCGGTTTCTGAGATGAACAGGGGGTCGGATGGTGAGGCGTTTTGGGACTGTCGGATGGCGAGGTGGCGGACGAGTGGTTCGTATGGGCTGAGGGGTGAGTCTAGTTTGAAAAGGTGAATGGGGGTGGACGTTCCGAACTGGTCAGTCTTGCTGTGCTTGAGGGTGTAGATGAGGGTGGATGGGCTGAGTACGGATAAGTCGGACAGACAGGGGTGGCGAGCTGGGTCGAATCTAGTGTTGGCGGATGTGAACTCGGAGCAGCGGAGGAACCCGTAGAAAGCCAGGAGGAAAAGGGACTCTAGTGTGGAGTTGGTGAGTGGATCTGAGTGACCGGAACGGAGGACGGCGACGCAGTCGGCGAGGACGTTGTCTGTGAGGGGTTGGCGGCTAGGAGGGTGGTGAGGCTCGTGGCGTTTGATGCCTTTGAGCAGCAGTGCGACGTGCGGGTGCGCGTGGAAGGGGTGAGCGGCGCCGGTGAGGAGTTTAACGATGAAATTTATGCCGGATAAGTAGACTCGGATGGTGGATGAGTGCATGGACCGGGAGTAGTGGCAGTGGCTGACGTAGGAGGTGAGTGTGGCCAGGTCTAGTGACGGGAAGTGCAGGGTGAAGGTGGCGTGGAACAGCTGGAAGTTTTTCCAGGCAGTCCAGTAGGTGGACAGTGAGGATGGGGCGAGAGACTGGAGGATGGCTTGTTGTGAGTGGTGGATGAGGTGGCTGAGCGGGTGATTCAGGGGAAGGTCATTTGTGAATATGGAGGTGCCGGAGTGGGATGAGAGTCTGCTTCTGGTGCCAAGTGCCTGAATTTCTGTAAAAGAAAGCGAGAAAGTGAGTCAGCGATGGTATTGAGGTGACCGGGGATGTGGGCGGCGCGAATAATGAAATTATGGGTGACGGTGATCCAGGTGAGTCGACGGAGGAGTGCCATGATGGGGAGTGAGGAGGAGCGACCTTTGTTGATGATATTGACGGTGGCTTGATTATCAGAATGAATGAGGACGGAGCGGCTGGTCCACTCCGATCCCCAAAGGGAAGCCGCTACCACGATGGGGTATAGCTCGAACAAGGCGGAGGAATGACCGGAGTCGCACTGGGGATCTAACATCTCCTCCGGCCATTCCTCCGCGAACCATCTGCCCTGGTAGTACCCCCCATAGCCTACGGAGGGGGCTGCGTCAGTGAATAATTGGAGGTCCTCTGGTGAGGAGTGAAAGTCATCATAAAAAAAACTAATTCCGTTCCAGTTGTGCAGGAGGTTGTGCCAGAGGCAAAGCTCCATTTTGCACTCGGGGGTGATGGTGACAATGTGGTGGAGGGCTGGAACGGAGGAGGCTAGTGAGAGGAGGTGAGAGATGAATGAACGGCCTTGGGGGATGATACGGGTGGCGAACTTAAGGTGACCTAAGAGTGAGAGGAGTTGCTGCTTGGTGCACAAGGGGGTGTCTGCGAAGTTGGCGATGATGAGGGTGATCCTGTGTAATTTTTCGAGGGGGAGTGAGGCTTGGAAGGTGATGGTGTCTAGGTGGATGCCGAGGAACTCGAGGCTGGTGGCGGGGCCCTCCGTTTTGTCCTCGGCAAGGGGGACGCCGAGCGCCGTGAAGGCCGTTCTGATGGCGAGCAGAGTGCGTGCGGGGGGAGATGATGGGAAGTCAACGGAGAGGAAGTCGTCTAGGAGGTGGACGAGAAAGGGGATTTTGTAATTATTTAGAAGGATCCAACAGAGCAGTTCTGATAAATTGTCGAAAAGCTTAGGGCTGCTCTTGCAACCAAAGGTGAGCCTAACGGCGAAGTAGTACTTCCCCCTCCAGCAGACTCCGAACAGGTGCCAGGAGTCTGGGTGGAGAGGGAGCACTTTAAAAGCTGATGTGATATCGGCTTTGGCGAGCCAGGCCCCGCGGCCGGCTAGCCGGATGAGGGAGATGGCGTGGGCAACTGTGGAATACTGGAGTGAAAAATCTACGCTGGGGATGAGGCTGTTGATGCTGGGGACTGAGGAACCGTGGGGGGATGAGAGGTCTATGATTAGCCTTTTCTTGCCGGAATACTTGCGGGTGGCTATGCCTACGGGGCTGATTCTGTAGGTGGGGAATGGGGGGGAAGTGAAGGGGCCTATCATGAAACCCTGGTTGGTTTCCTTTGTGATTAATGTGTCTACGGTGTCCGGGTCAGTTATGGCGGATTGGAGGTTATTACAGGTGTGGGATGTGTCTGGGAGTGTGATGAGGCCGGGGGAGAAACCGTAGTTGAGGCCGTCTATGAAGCACCGGACGAAGGTGGGATCTGGGTGGGAGGCTAGTTCCGAGGCTATGGAGGGGATGTTGATGGGAGTGGCGAGGTGCTCCGTCAGTCAGCTGACTGAGGGCATGGTGGGATTGTGGGGGCAGGTGGGGCGGGAGTGTGCTCCACTGCAAAAGGTGCACACGTGCAGCATTTTACAGGAGGACATATTGCATCCCTGGTCGTTAAAATTATTGCACACCATTTTGGATCCTACAAAAATGAGCTGACGGCCTCGACGGTCCCTTGTCTGGGAGGAGGCTGGGAAGGTGGTGGGACGGTCGGGTCTTGCCCTGGCTGGACGGATGACGGAGGACATGAGTGCCTGGGGTTGCGGGTTGTAGGTTGGTTGCGGGTTGTAGGTTGGCCGGGGGGGCGGTGCGGGGGTGGTGGAGTGGGAGCTGATGACCAGGGTGCAATCGGTGGTGGGGTGGGCGGGGCAGCCGCACAGGTTGCAGGCGATGGCGGTTCTGCCGGCGAAAAGCCGGCAGTACAGCTCGGTGTCCTGCGCTCCCCAATATGTTACCATGTTCCACTGCTGGAGCCGAGCTGCCGCCATCGCCGCAAACTGCCGGTGATATTGGAAATAGGTGGTGCCCCCGAAGCGGACGGCCATGTCCATAATTATTTGGACGTAGTCATCCAGCTCCTGCCTGCGGGTGGGAAATAAAGAACAAATGATATTACGGAAAAGTGAGAAGGCGAGGACAAATTCTGTGGGTGTGAGGACGCTGTGTAGTGGTGAGGAATAAATGTCTCTGAGTGTTATGGATACCCCCCCGCAGTCGACGGTCCTGGGTTGGTGGGAGGCAGCAGAGGGTTTTAGTAGGGAAGCTAAGTCAATGTCCATACCCTGGAGGATCTGATTTCGGAGGGAAGCAGAGACCGGAATGGGGTTGGCGGCGATGGCTGTGGGCGGCATGGTTGCCGGCGTGGCTGAGGAGAGAGAGAAATAGGTGGGCTGAGGCCCGTGAGGAGGAGGAAGGCCTTGGCGGAGAGGGAGGGGTGCCGGAGCCTGAGGTTGGAGGAAAGAGTAGGATTGGAGGGGGGGAGCCATTTGGCCACTGGCGACAGGCTGGTAGCCTTGGCCAAATGTGGGGGGGAGGGAGGAGGAGAGAGCCATTTGGCCGCTGGCGGCAGGCTGGTAGCCTTGGCCAAATGTGGGGGGGAGGGAGGGGTGAGCCACTTGGGCGTGGGCTGCAAAGTTTAGCGCCTGGTTAGGCAAGGGTGAGACATGAGGGAGGAAAGACAGGAGGGAGGGGGGGGGGGGAGGGGTTGGGGGGGGTGGGAAGGGAGGTTAGACACAATGGGGGGTGGAGGAGGGTGTGAGGATACATTTGATAGGAGTGCAGCCTGCGAGCACAGGGAAGACAAAACATTTAAAATGTTTGACATGGGGGGGGAAGCAGGCACAGGGGGGTGAGACATGACAATGGGGTGAGACACGGCAATGGGGTGAGACGCGGCGGTGAGGTGAGACACGGCAGTGAGGTGAGACACGTCAATGGGGGGGTTAGGCTGGGTGTGGTGGTGATGGTAGTCAGTGGTCTGGCTAATGGATGCTGTGGAATGTTGTTGGTGGTGGTGGTGGTGGTGGGGGTGGGGGGAGGGGGAGGGGGCCGGAGCCGGTCGTGATGTTTTTTGTGTTGCTTTTTTAGCGGGGGCGGGGTGTGGTGGCGCGACGCTCGAGCCTCCTGGTCCGACGTCATGCTGACGCGACGGACCAGGAGGGGAGGAGCTCACTAACACAGCAGATTGGAGTAGTGAATACAATGTGGCTTTAGGAGCGGCACGGGAAAAAATAAAAATTTTGTCTCGCAGCGCCTTCTGGAGGCCAATTACGGTCCATTCTGATGGTGGGCGAATGGGTGGGGTGACTGACCTGGTGGGCGGTGGGGCTGGGGTGGTGGAGCGAGCTGGAGTGGTGGAGTGAGCTGCGGTGGTGGAGCGAGCGGCGCGGGAGTATGGACCGGGACAATCGGGTGCGTGGCGAGCGCGCTGTCGGCTCGTTCGGGTGGTGGAGGTGGGTGGTGGTGGGTGTGAGCGAAGCTCGACCGGGGTCCGGGAGAGAGACGGAGGTACGGGTGTTGTGGATGCCGATCGCAAGCGTCGGCTAGATGTTTCGGGTGGTGATGTTGTCGGCGGGACGGGAGGATCAGCGTTGGAGAAGTCCTCCTCGTCCGAGGCCATGAGCTGGAGAGAGTTGTTGATGTCGTCTTCCATGTTGCTGGTTTTGCTGGTGGTGAGTAATACGGCGGTATTTTCTCTTTTTAAAGGACGTTTTTGTCGTTCGTTCGGTGCGTGTTCCTCTTGCGAGAAACAGTGAGCATGAATGGGAGCGGGCATGGCTTGGTATAAATACAACCCTTGATTAGTTTGGAAGGAGGAGATAAGGGAGGAGTTGTTATCAACGCCATCGCAAGCAGGTGAGCTTGGGAGGAGTTGATATCGGCCAGATTGGAGGCGATTACGAGGGGGAGGAGATGGTTATCCGGTGTGGTCTTCCCTCCTGAACTTACATTGTACCAACTGCATTTAATACTGTGTATGAATTTGAAAAATGTGTTGTGTATGATTGATCTAAGAGGTAGCAATATGTGCGCACAGTTTTGCTCGTGAATATTGCCACTACATATTTAAACGGGACAGTACACTGGAACAGAATTAGATGCACTGCGATGGATCATACCAACTTGTTCTCACCCAGGGCTAATCTTTGAGTTATTTGTATTGAAAATACAATATTTTAGTTCACAGTATTGTCTCAGCTAAACATTCAAGTCTGTCTTCTGTTATTTAATTCTCTCCATGTTCTTTTCTCTCTCTCCCTATTTTGAAAATGAGAATACTAATTTGTACTTCTGATCGGTTATGTATACAGTGTGGTATTCATTTATTTTGTTATTATTATTTCTGATAGTGTCAGCATGTTGGCACTGGAAAAAACTGTTTATATTGTGTCTGAATAATCCCGTAAGGGATGGGCTGTGAAAGGCAGCCGGACATGCAAATAAATTATTCATTCATTGTATCGTTTTCCCTTTTTAAAACCCAATCTATTGGAATTCATGTTTTTCAGTTGTTATACTTAAGACTGTCCATCAGCCATCGTTCAGCAGCTGCGTTTCCACTCCTAGCCAAACAAGTGTTAAGGTAGACGTGTGGGATAATCTCTCAAGACAGATTCTGCTAACAGCAGAATCTGTCAGCAACACTGCCTTAAACATGTAATATTAGTAGGAATAAACAAGCACCAGGGAGGAAGTGGACTAACAGATGAATTCCTGTTTCTACACAAAAAGGAGGTGGTACCCCCAGAGGCAAAAAACAAGGGGGGGGGAAACAACCCCCGAATGGGTTCCCAGATTGGCCGATGGGAGACTGAGGGTTCTGCACACATGAACCAGTAACATACAGTATATGCAACAGGTCTCCTCGATTAACCCATTGTGTATTTGGAGAGATGGTATCCTTAATTTTCTGCCCTATACAGGTATATTAGAACTGTCATTTACTTCTCTATACAATGTTCAGTTATGTCAGCTTACATTTTGTAACTATTCTTTAAGAGATACATTTGTAAATACAATAGACGATGACATGTATAGCACTGTGGAAATGGAGCGCCTTGGCCTAAAAGCTTAGTTCCTTCAAATCACAAGGCAAGTAATTGTGTGTTGTGTACTTCAACAGGTCTGCTTTCATGACTAATACGAGCACTGTGAACAGAACAAATGTGTCTTTGATGTTGGCTACCTGCCAGATTTAAGTTATAAATATGAAATTAGAAGAACACATCTAAAACAATGAACTGATGCGGTCTTTCAATATTTAAAAAAAACATTAAGACGTTGTAATCGTAACATAAATATTAGAGAATACCTACCATGTTTGACATGGTTTCCATTCAACTTTGACCTGAAATAAAAATAAAAACATATTTTTTTTTAAGTACAAGCTTCCAAGCATATGCATTTTGTTCAACTGTCCAAATCACTCTTTAACAGTCCCTCGACGACCCAGTGAAAAGCATTCAATTAATTAATTTGAAAATGATGAATTCTGTCTGTGTGATGCAGTTATAGTGTGTGACGCCAACAAGGTCAGCAGACATACAAATAAATCAAAAAATATGGAAAAGTATATTTTATTCAATACAATACAGTCTGATATTCTGGTGTCAAAGATGGTACAGTTGGAACTGAATCCATACTTAATTCACAGGTATGCTTCCTTCCTTACTAACAGAGTACAGAGGGTGAAAGTGAACAAAACCCTCTCCTCAGCATTAACTACTAATGTTGGTGCTCCCCAGGTGCTCCACTAGAGATACACAGATCCCCCATTACTATTCATAGTGAACAGATCAACCAGGTATGTTCGTATGCATACCTAGGAGTAGTAATAGACCACCTTTTGTCATGGAAAGACCAGATTGAATCAGTGGGCAAGAAGACAAAACAAAGAGTCTATTTCCTTTGCCGTCTGAGATCTTTGGGTGCTAGTAGACAGATTCTTCTTTTGTTTTTCACTTCTGTTTTTATGAGTGTTTTGCAGTACTGTAGTACCACCTGGTATGGATGTCTGTCTTTAGCTTTAAAGTCACAACTGCTGCAGCAACTGAACATTTGTTCAAAGATTGTTGGACAACCACTTCAGAGGCTCTATACATCTACGTATAATAACAGTATGATAAGGTTGGCAAGGAATATCACTTCAAACACTAGCCATGCTTTGTATGGAGAATATAGGTTGCTGCCTTCAGGAAGGAGATACAGTGTTCCTACATACAATAAGGTCAAACTGAAGAGGTCCTTTGTTCATCAGACGACATTGAGGCTTAATCAGGAGTTATAGGCCAGGGGTAGGCTGAGTGGTGGACATTGCTCTTGTCTTTGCATGTCTTTATGTATGTATTTTGTTGTTTTCTTGTGTCATGTCAAATGTGTGTACTGTTATATGTTGCATACATGGCTGTTGGGTCGCAAGACAAATTTCAGTGCAAACTGACAATAAAGTATTATCGTATCGTATCGTATTAGTAATAAAAAATGAAAGATAATGATTAACATACAAAGATGTCTTTGGAAGAAAGCAAGGATTGGCTTACCTGCTTCTTGTTCCTTTGGAGGATGCGGGTGTAGGGATAGACCCCAGAGGCATTCCTGCCTGCACAAGTGCAGGCAGGAATGGCAGTGCAAGAGGCAGTGGGTAATGCCAATGCCAAAGCCTCCTTTACAGCCATGGCATCAGACTCTGCAACTGTGATTGGCACCAGGCTCAATTCATCTGCAAGGTTGGAATTATTCAAAATCAATTACAGCTACAAACATACATGCTCTTAAACACAATTACTTTTGTATTTAAAGTTTTTGAAAAGCACAAAAAAGGGTCGCGCACATACAGTCTTCACTTACAGCCAAAAGGTTTAACAAAGATACAACATGTCGGTCGCTCAGACCTGGTCCTTGAGACCTGATGAAGGTGAGAGCTCCCAGAGCGGGTTAAATTAAACATATGTATTTGATATTTTCTAATGGACATTATGCTTTATATACCTTGTCGTGCTAACGGGGGTCCTGGAGGATGGTCAGACGCAGCCATTACTGCTGGATCCTGGCCAATGTCATCCTCCCAGGAACTCTCGGCTGCTTGTGCCTCCTCCTCCTTCTCCTCGCGAGCCATAGTGTTTAACAGGGGCATCTGAGAGACAGTTGAGGAGATTTTAGTTTTACTCAAGTGAAAGTAGCAATATGTCAGTCTGTCTCTACACTTTCTGCCATTAATATAGAGTCCCCCAAAGTGGGCCAAATATGGAGTTCTATAGAGTGTAACTTAATCTGTCATAGCAGTATGGAGATTTGAAGTATTGTATTCCTATGCTCTTGGCCAAATACAATAGAGAACAAGCTATCATTAATTCACAGAGATTTACAGTACGTAGTTACCGTCGCAGATGGCAGAGAAGTTCTACTCTTCTTAGCTTTTTTCCCATGGGTGCGAAGTCGCCTCTTCCCTTTCTCAGGCATCTCTGAAAAACAGATTGAAGAGAGAGAAAGACAGATATATTAACTTGATTGGCATGTACACATGAACACATAAGGGTCGATTCACACTCTTACTGGTTAAATTAAACATATGTATTTTATATTTTCTAATGGACATTATGCTTTATATACCTTGCCGTGCTAACAGGGGTCCTGGAGGATCAAACGCAGCCATTGCTGCTGGATCCTGGCCAACATCCTCCTCCCAGGAACTCGTGTGAACTTGTGCCTCCTCCTCCTCCTCCCGGGCCACATTGTTTAACAGGGGCATCTGAGAGACAGTTGATGAGATTTGAGTTTTTACTCAAGTTAAAGTAGCAATGGCACAAGGTATTAATACCCTTAATGTAGCCATTATGCATAATGCCCATTTCCCACAAGATTTACACACAAGATTTATATTTCAAAGATTGCGACCCGTTGTGAGCTTTTATAGCCGATATTTTTTAATAACAAAAGTATTTCATAGGGCCTATAGGTAAGTTTTCTAATAATTGGAGTATTGGAGTAAAAAGTACAATATTTGCCTCCGATATGTAGTGGTTTAGAAGTTTACGTATTGAGAAATGGGAATACTCAAGTAAAGTAAAAGTACCTCAACATTGTTACAGTACTTTTCTTAATGCAAATGTAAATTACCTCACTGCACTGCCTAGAAGTGGAGGCTTCCGGCACTGGCACTTCCACGGAGTTTGAGGACGTCGAGGCTTCGTCTAGGCTGACTGAGGCCACCGGCACGTCCTTGGACCTTTTGGAATGCACTGAGACAAGCCATTTGTATTAATAGTGACTTTGCTGCTTTCTTAAAAAAAAAGGGGGGTGGGGGAACTTAGCTATATGCATACAAGTTGCAAAAAGCAACAGTGACAGCCCATTAATGAAAATGAAAAGTCCTATCTGATTGTATTAAACAATGATAACCGCACCATGCACCAATAGGGACAGATTGGTTTATCCTCAGTCAAGCCTTAAAAGCTGTCTGTAGCTTCTTGGATAGGTCTATTGGATATCTATGTTTAAACCTTTGCAAAATAATTGTACAGAATAGGCATTTTAATAATATAGACACTTACTTCTCAGCAGGAAACCGGTGGATTGTGCAGTCCGGGTAGGGAATGAGGCTTTGCCCCAGGTGAAGGAGTTTAAGTATCTCGGGGTCTTGTTCACGAGTGAGGGGAGGACGGAGCAGGAGATCAGCCGGAGAATCGGAGCAGCAGGAGCGGTATTGCAGTCGCTGTACCGCACTGTGGTGACGAAAAGAGAGCTGAGCCAGAAGGCAAAGCTCTCGGTCTTCCGAGCAATCTTCGTTCCTACTCTCACCTATGGTCATGAAGTGTGGGTCACGACCGAAAGAATAAGGTCGCGGGTACAAGCGGCCGAAATGAGTTTTCTCAGACGGGTGGCTGGCATCTCCCTTAGAGATAGGGTGAGAAGTTCGGTCACCCGGGAGAGACTCGGAGTAGAGTCGCTGCTCCTTCGCTTGGAAAGGAGCCAGCTTAGGTGGTTCGGGCATCTAGTACGGATGCCTCCCGAGCGTCTCCCTAGGGAGGTCCTCGCTGCACGTCCCACTGGGAGGAGACCCCGGGGCAGACCAAGGACCAGATGGGCGGATTACATCTCCACACTGGCCTGGGAACGCCTCGGGATCCCCCAGGAGGAAGTTGCTAATGTTGCTCAGGAGAGGAAGGTCTGGAGCTCTCTGCTGGAACTGTTGCCCCCGCGACCCGACTCCGGATAAGCGGTTGAAGATGGATGGATGGATGGACTTACTTCTCAATATTGTTTCAAAGGCATGCCTCAGGGTTTCGTCCAGTTTCGTGGGTAAAGTCTGATCCCGGCTGTACTTTACATCAGCAACAAACTTCCCCTCAAATTCCCTCCCCAGGAAGAGGACTGGGTAGTAGCCCAAGAAAGAATATTGGTCCAACTGCAAAAAGAACATTATAGAGGTATTCAGCTGTATTACACATTGAGGACCACTTGATTGCTTCAGCGAGAACACACACCCCGTTTCACAGCAGCTAGACATAAAATAGTGTGTTACCCATTAGACCTATAAAAGGTTCTATTCCATGCTGGTCCAACAAATTCGGGAAGCTGCTATATTGTGCATGAACTGCAAGCAAATTAAATGCCATCTTCTGCTAAAATGTCATCTTCTGCATCTAATTTGTGATACCCTCCATTGACAGCTTGCTCAGAAAACCGAAAAGTCCTGATTGGATTAAACTGCGATATAAATCATCGATATTGCACCTGTACGGACAGCTTGGGTTATCCGCTTTGTCTCTATCAAGACTTTGTTCATGTTGTGAGGCACTCGTTTTAAATGAGACCTTGTCCTGCATATGTGCAATTAGGACAGAGGTGGTGTAAGCAGGACGTTTAGTGATTTATAACGTACACTTCCAAAATTGAACACAGAAAGTTGCACATAACATGTCCTTTATCAGACAAAGTGGATCACCCAAACTCCACACACAAAGTGCCATCCATCCATAAATGTGTGTGCGTCTGCCTGTCCTCTGCATATATCGAGACCCAGTCAAACAATTTACTTCAAACTTGGCATGTGAACATAATTATCTGTGAACTTTCTGCCATTATTACTGGCCCAAATACAGAGTTCCATTGAGTGTAAAAGGGCTCAAGGAACTTCATGAAGGCCACTTAATTTATCATAGTTGTATGGACATTGGAATTGTTTGTCATTCCTATGCACTCAACTCTGATGATGATGTACAGTACTGTACTTACCACCTTAACTGCCTTCTCATGGAGTTTGCTCTGGTTGCAATGTTTTTTCTGCCTCTTGGCGTAGCCTAGTTTGTCGGCAGCCATTTTGTCCCTCGAGTCATTTAACCTCTTTTTGTGTGGCTGCTCGCTTTTGCACTGGGGGCACTTCTTCCTCGCCACCCCCATTTCTGCCTGGCAGTTTGGGCACCTCTTGGTGGTTTTTCCAGGCATCCTATAACAAGAGTACCAGAGAGAGAGAGAAAGAGACAGATTGATTGATTGAATCCATGAGGGTTGATCTACAATCTCCTGGAGTAAATGTTCAACACTGAGGATTTTGCTCTGCAAGTTAACTAATCCACTGTTTTTTAAAGTTGGGTCCGGGGAACACTAGGGCTCCGAATAGACCCTTACTGTAAATCAGATGGTGTAAAAATGGAACCAAATAGACCATGGGTCTTCAACAGGGGGTCCTCCTACAGGGTGACCGCCAAATCTTTGCGATAGGAACTTAAAAAACACTTGAACCCTAGCATCCCTATTATGGGGGTACCAATTGCCAGAAAAAGCAGAAAACGCATTGCCTTGTAGATCGGATATTTTCTGCCAAAAAGGTGAAAATAATAGCAGAACAAGTACAGAACCAAAGGTCAAGTTAATTCTATCCGTCAACTCCTTTTGTTATGCCCCAAAATGACTGTATATACAGGTTTTGCAGTGTGTGTGTGTGTGTGTGTGTGTGTGTGTGTGTGTGTGTGTGTGTGTGTGTGTGTGTGTGTGTGTAGTAAATGTCCGGAATTCAAAATGTACTTGAAGTACCAAAAGTCATACTCATTATGCAGAATGTCACAATTTCTCAAATGTAAACAAATGTCCTTTGAATATAGCAGATCTACAAGCTCATCATGAGCTTGTAGATCTGCTGAAGTGTTAAATGTATGTTCTGTAATAATAATGCAAATCTACAAAGTAACTTGTAAATGAAGTTTTCTAATAGTTGTAGTGGAGTAAAAGTATTATATTTGCCTCTGAGATAGTGGAGTAGAAGTAAAAGTACTGACATTTGGAAATACTCCAATGAAGTATTAAACATACCTAAAAATTGTACTTAAGTACAGTACTTGAGTAAATGTACTTAGTTACTTTCCAGTTTCCACCACGGCTGTCGGCTGCATGGCTCACGTGCACGCACGTTATGCAAATTAGCCATGAGGTTCTATGAGAAGTGTAAGCACTATGGCTATGGCCGTCATGGATGAACTTCAACCTGGTGTTTGCACTTGCTCACTTTTTGCTCCATACATCTACATAAACGTTCAGATGTCAAATATAAAGTGCTGACCCCATGGCCACGGATGTTACTATTATGTACGGGCCCTCAGAAGTACCCGTATATTCCGTATTGTTCAATAAAAAGCATTTTAATCCGAATGGTGGCCATTTTCTCATAGTTATAATCATAATGTATCAGAGTGCAATACACCTCCCAACAGATAGGGTCACGTAGTTGAAAGCCTCTGGAGAAAATACGGGGGAAATGGCCACCGATCGGATTAAAATGCTTTTTATTTAACAATTCAGAATATTGGGGTACTTCTGAGGGAACGTACATAATTGTAACATCCATGGCCCTGGGGTCAGTACTTTATATTTTAGATCTGAACGTTTATGTAGATGTACGGGTAGTAAATGGAGACGATTCAAAAAACAGGATCAACAACCAGGAACCCACCCATGACCCATCCCTGTTGCCTTCAGTTTGCCTTCCCCAGTTACAAATTAGTCTCTGCTTATCGTGTAGGCCCATTCCATAAATACCAGTATGTTTTGCGTATCTTGTAATGAAAAGCATATTGTTTGGGGGGAAATACGGCGGGCGAAATACATCTTTGTAAACTGTTATGAATGTGCTTCTACGTGAAGTTAATTTGTTTCCATGTCACACAAAATATTGTTCATCTCTGTTGTAGCCTATGCACGGTCACATCACAAATGTCACTTAGGCGTACTAAACGTCAAATATGTATCTAATGTACTCACTTCTCCAGTGCTGCTCTTGATCCAGTGGAACTGTGGGATGCTTCATGCTTCTTGCTTCTTGCCTCTTGCTGCACGCCGGTATGACAGTCAGCCAACTTTGCGTTTGCGCGCCAGACGAGAAGCCCCAGGGGTACTTGCGCCGGGCCAGAATTCGGACCACCTGACATACCTTTCATTGGCTCAAAAGACTCTTGCGTAAATGATCATGGCACATGTCCTTCAAAGTAAAAGTTTTTTCAAAATTAAGTCAATACACCAACAACAGTGAATAGCCTACATCAAATTATTATAAATGTGGAAGTTAACTTGGAATATGGCTTTATTTATTCAGGAACGTAGAGACTAGTTAGTTCTGTTATTGTTATGTTTTGTATGGTGTTTTTATTGTGATATGGAGCCCCCTTGGGTCTGAAATAAAGATTGAATTGAATTGAATTAACTACTGTATGTATGCATCCATCTACCCAGCTCCATAAATGCATACAAATGTGTAACAGGATGTTAAGAATGAATGTAGCCACTCCTATATTACTATCCCTATATTGCACCCTATGAAATTGTTCTAATCTAATTCTGGAAGTGCATTAGTGAACCTAACCTTGATTGCATAGTAGGCTATAACTCCCCACAAGGTTGGTTGTACATGTAAATATATGAGGCAGAGGTGTGGCATAAAGTACAAATTTACATTGGTTTTATTTCACATGTAGCAAAAGTAGAGTTGGTAGGAGCTCACATTTTAAACAGTAGGCTAGCTGTTGGTTATTATGTGCCCTGCCTGGGCCTGACATGGTGGCAACACATAATCACACTGAAACTACAAAACACTGCACTGTGGTAGGTCACTACAAGAACAAAACCATGCAATTTACTCAAACCTGATGCTACAAGGCAATGACTTATCATGCTATGAATTGGGGGAGGATTAGAAACCTACCTGCCATACCTGGCTAGCTAACCCACACACACACAGACCCTAGACCCCAGTGTGGAGTGGACACTATGGTGGGTTGCACTATGAGTAGAAGTGGCATAGGAGATAGACTATGTCCACGCTACCGGGTATGTATGTATGTATGTCTGTATGTCTGTATGTCTGTATGTATGTATGTATGTATGTATGTATGTATGTATGTATGTATGTATGCATCTATGTATGTATGTATGTATGTATGTATGTATGTATGTATGTATGTATGTATGTATGCATGCATGCATGCATCTATGTATGTATGTTCGCAACCGAGTCTCCATCTCTGGATCTGCCCATGGATATAGGCCAGATCACTGATAATGATGAGACTGGAGAGAGGTGGACAACCATGACACACAATTGTGCCCAGAACAACCTTATTTCCCAAAGCACACATTTGTTGGCTGTTAGCTCCTGGTGTCTATGGCCAACCCAATTCCCTTGCCTGGTTGCTATATTGTCACACACTGTTGTTGCTTGTTGGTAATATAATGGTTCTACTTGATGTTTAGTAGCTCACAGCGTTCTGGGGTAGCACCCATCCAGCAATATCTGGAGGAGGGCAGGCTTCAGGATGTATCATTCATTCACAGCTGCATAGGAGAACAGACTCCATAGCTGCAGCTGTTAGGGAAGGTACAACACACTGACCATGCCATAAGGAACACAGGCCGAATTATACTTAACACTATCAACACTCTTAACACTAACAAAACAATACTTTTTAACAATACTATCTATACATAACACAACACCTACTAAACCACTACACCACTACTACTACTACAACACCAACACAACACACTACTACACAGCGAGCCCTCACTGTTTAAGGAATAGTATTTTCTAGATTTCCATTGGAACCCATAAAACACTCTCAACGATCCAGGGGAAGACTCAATATTTACATGTATATGGGCTCTGTATGTGTAAGAAAACATACCTGGGATATTGTGGGATGCTCAGTGGGACGTTAAATACTCAAAAGGGGCAGTGATTGCTAATGATTGTTCAATTTAAGAAGTGGATGTCAGTGCTACTATTAGTAAAATAAAGCTTTTTATATCAGAACCTTACTGCACTTTGGACCTATACTTGATGTCATTACCATAAAGCAGTATTGCTATGATAAATGTAGCACTTCCCCCAGACTTCAGGACGAGTCCTAAGAGGAGAATTGTATGTTACAGTACCAATGTGTACTGCAGTCTGTATGACCAATTGAAACGTCAGTAGGCCTGTGACAATAAGGAGTTGATTCATACCTACTCTATGTACAGCGATGGATCCCTGAACTGGCCAATTATGCCATGGCACAGGGCACCAAGGATCGATGGGACCTAAACTAAATACAGTAGACTCCCACATACAGTGGGTCAAAAGGTCCCCAGGGTACCAACAGTCTCAAGCATGGCCTCTGCTCAAGAAAAACAAATATATAGTTTAGCTGTCCTATCATGTTGCCCAAAGCCCCTGCACCTTCTGTATACTGTTAGCCCAGGGGTAAAATGAAAACATGACACTTCATCTCAAAAAGGTTGCCTTTTTGACATGAAGTGTCATGTTTTTATTTTCTTGATAGCCAGCGTGCCATAAACATTAAAACAGAATTATGATAACACCTCAAAATAAAATATTTCCAAAAGACTGATTTCCCATAAATATAACCTCACCTATCTCTATGACTCCCTCCCCAGTCAGACTTCAGACTTTGAATGAATGTAGAATTATTTGCATACAAATGTGGGGACTTAATTTAAGTCCCCTTAACTTAATTTCATACATGTTATAAGTATTTTATTTAAAAAGGAGATTAGTTCTGTATTGTAACAATGTTTTTGGGCAATAGCATTTATACCATTGGGAAGCCCGTTTATGTCCCATATAAAAGGAGGCCCATTTATAAGGAACATGTTTGTATTTGTGGTATAATATTACTGATTAGTATGTTGGTTGATTACATCAAAATGAGTTCTACTCCCGAGCTGTGGGGGGCAGCAATGTGCATGGCATACAGTCTACCGGAAAACAGAAGAAGCAAGGCTAGCAGACCTATGTCCACGTCATCATCAACAGGTTAATGCGTTGGATTTGTGTCGTTTATGCTTTTTTTTTACCAACATGACTGGACAAGAATAAACTTAAGCAAGGTATAGTACATTTATACTCATTTTGATGTATTGATTGAACGTCTTTGTTGTTGTTGACGCATGTTACAGTTAAAGTACACATTTGAGGACTGCTTCTGGGACACTAGGCCTACCTGCTGTTAGCAAACAGTGCAAGCTTATCAACACAGTTGTTATTCAGAGTCATATTTACATCAATTTCCTGATTATTTTCAAGGTATTAATCAGTTAGTTATTGATAAAAGTATATATAAAAATACAGAATGATTGACATTAAAATATATAGGCCTACTTAAAAAATCTTAGACCATAGCACATCAGTAGTAATGTATGGACAACAGAGTTCTTTTTAAGCACTTTATAGTTCATGTGCACAATCTTTTGAGCATGATGATTATGATGAGGCTTCAACGGTTGTTTTTTTCTGTAAGACAAACACATACAATATAACGAATAGAATATAAATTACATTTAATTGACAACCATTAGGTATAGTAATAATTGACACTTAAGGGGGGATTGGTAGGCCTATCATTAAACACATTGAGAGTTCTAAGCAAACATAACATTCAATATTCTCAATTGGTTAGTGATTACTGAATACTACTATAAGTAAATGATGTGCAGCATTGCAGCAACATTTTCAGAAAATATAGATCTACAAGCTCAATATCGTGCAACATTGTAGATCGGCTGTATGTGGTTACTGTAGGTGTTCTTTTTATTAGATCTGCAAAGCTATGCCTATTGCATGTAACAAGTTACATAAGGATAACAGCTTTTAACATTAGTATAGATAGACTGATAGGTTGACTGCTTTTGACTGCTTTATACAAGAAATGACCAGGTCAATGTGTGTGAAACCCAAAGAATGAGACGAAGGAAGATTGCTGGTTTAAGTTAAAGATGTATTGAAACTTCAAACTGTTGAACATACAAACTTCAATAGCATAGTCATGTAAGGAAAATAGAAATCATGTGACCGGGACATTTACACTGATCTGACATGATTGACAGGACTGTTACCCTGTTTCCTAGCCCCTTTCGGGACCCTGTTTACCTTTTTTGTATTTGGGAAGGCGGTATACCAGGGTCCCTTGTTGGTTAGAACACGCTCTCTCGTACCGGCGGCTACCACTGTCTGGTCTCGGGCGTACAGCTCGTCGCTTAGAAGTTGCAGAGATTTCTCAAAGGTACCAACAAGAGCAATACTAACACGCGAGAAAGCGGCATCAAAAAGCGGGGATCGGCGATGCCGTTTAACATTTTTAATAATTTAGTAAACCTTAAGCTCATTTCTCACACTCTGCTCCACTGCCCATGTTCCGCCTCCCCGCGGTGACTGACAAGCTGCGCGTCCTACGTTACTGCCTCTGATTGGCGAGCTCCTACACGCTTGCATGACAATCACAACGCGGGGAGGCGGGACATGGGAAGTGGAGCTGCAGGAGCAGAGTGTGAGAAATGAGCTTAAGGTTTACTAAATTATTAAAAATGTTAAACGGCATCGCCGATCCCCGCTTTTTGATGCCGCTTTCTCGCGTGTTAGTATTGCTCTTGTTGGTACCTTTGAGAAATCTCTGCAACTTCTAAGCGACGAGCTGGACGCCCGAGACCAGACAGTGGTAGCCGCCGGTACGAGAGAGCGTGTTCTAACCAACAAGGGACCCTGGTATACCGCCTTCCCAAATACAAAAAAGGTAAACAGGGTCCCGAAAGGGGCTACCTGTTTCCCTGGGTTACAAACAAGTCACTAAAGCTGTAGTTGTAGCTCTTGACTCTGAACCACAAGGTCATGGTATCAAATCCTGCCAGTAGCAACACACAACACAGCATATGAGCAATCGGGCTCCCTAGGGTATAGAGCAGGGGTGTCAAACTCGCGGCCCGGAAAGGTCCAGTGCGGCCCGCGAAACACTTTTACAAATAGTGAATTGATACTACCTCTAACAGCCATAGAGTCTGAGTTTGCACGTTGGCTTGCTGAGTGTCCAAGCAGCTCTCCCGCCTCCCCCACTGGCTGCAGCAAGTACCTCTAATGGCCCGGTAGTCAGCCAACATTCCACAGCCAGCTGTGGACTGTTCTGGCTGATTGGCTCGTTAACAGTATTCAGCTAGTCGAGTAGTAAAGGCTAGTATACTCTCTGATCTATCTCTCTGTCTGTCTGTCTGTCTGTCTGTCTGTCTGTCTGTCTGTCTGTCTGTCTGTCTGACACACACACACACACACACACACACACACACACACACACACAAAAAAGAAAGGAGGAGCTCGCACTATGAGCTTGTAGATCTGCTATTTTTTTTAAATCATGGAAATCTTTACAAATGTCTCCTAAATCCTAACATGATGACATTATGAAAGTTAATACTGCTCAGAACCTGGTCCCTGATGTTGACAGGTTGGTTAAAGCAAAGAGATGTCAGGTGTCTGGAAGCAACAACTAAAAACAAGTGTTGTTTTGACCTGAGCTTTTACTGTTGGATTACTATTCTAAAATCGCCAAAAAAGGCATTGTCATTATTTTTGATTCATTGATATTTTCTGATTTTTTTTAAAATTATTATTGTACAAGTCTCTTCAATAAAAAAAGACTAAACTGAGTTCATTGTCTGAGTTTCATTGTTGAAGGTATGCCTGCATAAAAAGAATGTTGTGTACAGTGATCTATAGCTGAAACCTGAGAACAATGGGCACACATTAGCTAACAGAAACAAAAAATGTAAATGTTATTGGCCGTTCTCATGAGAACATTACCATAACCACACACATTACCTCACACATTACCAGGTAATGAATTTAATTGTTCTATTTCAAATGGATGGGCTCATTACAAATTGCATTGTTTGATTTTAATGTAAATAATTAAAGTAGCTAATCTTTATAAAACATTTTTTAAAGTGATATGCTGTAGTTATAGCAGTGACTGAGATGTAGTGGAGTAGAAGTAAAAGTTCTGGAAATTGGAAATACTCTAGTAAAGTAAAACTCAAATCTTTAGGTACAGTACTTGAGTAAATGTAATTAGTTACTTTACACCACTGTTCTATAAATGTAATTATTTAACCACCCACACACATTACCAGGTATTGTTTAATTTCAAATTGAATTATTCTACTTAAAATGGTTTATAATAAGGGTAATAATAATAATAATAATAATAATAATAAGACAAGACAAGACAACAGATTGAAAAACAATGCTGTATAACTGAATGCGTGTGAGCGCGCATGTGCGTCCGCAACTGGTTCCTGCCCACCTCAAGTCACCATTTGACCAATCTTGCCCGGACATCAAAATGAGTTTGACACCAAACAGGTATAGGCTCATGTGTTTTTTAATGTTGCTACCCTAAATGTCCATGGCCATTGACGTGGCATTGGGCGCTTAAAGTTAAATATTTTAAAAACTACACATTTAAAAAAAAAAAGCATAGCTGTCCACAGTAAGCTGGATGTTTTAAAGTTTTAATGGAGTTTATTAGTGGGGTGGCAAAGTTTTGAGGAGAATATAGTCTATAAATAGTGAAAATATCTATAGTGTGTTCAGTGCTCCTGCAGCGAGCACACTATAAAGACTGTAAATGATTCAAACAGGAATAACTACTTTTCAGCGCGATCCAGCTGAGGTGGTCATAGCACGCAGGGGAGCAATACAGGGTTAAGAACCTCACTCATGGACGCCTCAACCCATGGACATAAACAGGAATTGAACTCTCAACCTTTACACTCATAGGCTGCGACACTACCAACCAACCATAATGATGGTGTCTGTTGAAGATCATAAACTCTTGCCTTCTGTCATGAACCAAGCCCCTGTTTCGCTAACTTTAAGATCAGTGGTTCACTAACCATTTACCAATAGACTTGATTTTCATGACATAACGTTAATTGTTGATTTTATTCTAATGATGCAGACTTAGTTAGCTAAAAACTAAAAAGTTGCTATTGCTTTCTCCTCATTGTGGGATCGCTAAAGCGATCACACTAATGTTATTGCCACTATTTCTTATTATTATTATATCTTCCCACCGTTTTTTGATGGCTAACTAGTCCTTCATACTTTTAGCTACAAACTCCATTCCAACTCTACAACGTTCGGCCTACTTAGGACATTTCGGCTACCATTTGAATTGTTTAAATCATTTGTACTTTTAGAGATATTTCACTTTTTACTTCTAAAAAACTCCTATTCATTTCAATGGGGAAATTCATACTTTTAGCTAGAAACTCCGTTCCAACTCTATAACGTTCAGCCTACTTAGGACATATTGGCTACCATTTGAATTTTTGAAATAATTTGTACTTTTAGAGATATTTCACTTTTTAAATAGTAAAAATACTTAAAAGTTGATAAAAAGAGTAAAAATACTTAAAAGTTGTAAAAATTAGTAAAAGCTACTTTAAAGTAAATAAAGTGACTAAAAATACTTTAAAGTAAATACCTTGAGTAAAAATACTTAAGAGTACTTATATTGAGTAAAAATACTTAAAAGTACTCAAAATGAGTACAAATACTTAAAAGTTGAAAAAAATAGTAAAAATACTTAAAAGTTGATAAAAAGAGTAAAAATACTTAAAAGTTGTAAAAATTAGTAAAAAATACTTTAAAGTAAATAAAGTGACTAAAAATAATTTAAAGTAAATACCCTTTAGAACGTTTCAAACCTTTAGAACCTCTTAAACCTTTCAAACCTTTCAAACCTTTCAAACCTCTTAAACCTTTCAAACCTTTAGAACCTCTTAAACCTTTCAAACCTTTAGAACCTTTCAAACCTTTCAAACCTTTCAAACCTTTAGAACCTTTAGAACCTTTAGAACCTTTAGAACCTTTAGAACCTTTAGAACCTTTCAAACCTTTCATACTTTTAGAACCTTTCAAACCTTTAGAACCTTTAGAACCTTTAGAACCTTTCAAACCTTTAGAACCTTTCAAACCTTTCAAACCTTTCAAACCTTTCAAACCTTTCAAACCCTTCAAACCTTTCAAACCTTTAGAACCTTTCAACCCTTTAGAACCTTTCAAACCTTTAGAACCTTTCAAACCTTTCAAACCTTTAGAACCTTTCAAACCTTCAACACTACTAACACTATCAATACTCAATACCAGCAACATTCTTAGCGATCCCACACTGTTTCTTCAGGAACAGTACCTTCTAGTTACAGTTGTTGTCATCATGTCTGACACCAGTGAAGAATCAGAAGTACAGGCCATACTGGCTGATGCCATTATAGCTGACTTGCATGACATTGAAGTAAGTTTACTAAATTAAATCAGTGCATGGTCACCATGATGATGTTGGCTTTGCTTTTTTTTAATTATTTTATTATTCTTATTCGTATTCTTTAACAGGAGAAAGATGCAGATGAGCAGACGGTCACAGAAAAGTTGAAACACACTGAGAAACCGGTGCGCTGGAGGAAGCGAGATCATTATGGAGAATTGATTCCAGAGAAGCGACCATCTGCAGGAGGTTTGTGTGACTTCACTGGATTCATTGAGCACGTGTTATATCATTTTTATTGTTGTTATTCTTAAAAATATGTTTTTCTGCTTGGTGCAACGATATTGCGTTTAACATCTTATCTTTAATATCGCAATCCAAATCATATCCATAATCTTACTCTTCATGTAGCGCAGCTATATTTTCAATGGAAAGGAGACGCAGACTGTAACATTTGTCTCTCAGTCACCACAGCTTGTAGATAGGCACTTTTCCACTAGTTGTTGGACAGTTCACAGACTGTCTGTTCTCCATCTCTTTCTGCTGTGTTAACCTCTTCAAATAGTGCAGCGGATCAGTACTGCCTCCGTTAACCTTTTTAAGCATTTTTCTCGTGCTGCGATTTTGCGCAGTGACATTGATATCGGCAAATAAACCTCTTTGTCCCGTCTGTGTCCCAGGGGAGATTAATTAGTGCCAAAATCCATATGTTTATGTCCCTGGGACGTCAGAATTCCTTTAGTCTTGGGCCCTGCTGTGTGTGTGTGTGTGTGTGTGTGTGTGTGTGTGTGTGTGTGTGTGCACACACACACACACGTGTGCGTGGGGTATAACAAGGCATGAAAGGGGCAGTTGATGTTCTTGCAGCCCACTGAAAGGTTGATATACTAAATAATTACCATGACCTTATGATATTTTGTCTGTCAGGTTCCCGAACAACATCTCAATTAAAGCCCAAGCATCATGATGCCCGTGCTAGCACATCAACGGAGGGTAAACAATATTATTTGCATGGTCTGAAACTGGGAGGGATGCTAGTGTGGAAAGATATCAAAACCAGGAATCAATTCTTATCCAAATGTTTCCCTAAGCTTTCCTTGACATCTGGATGATAAATTATTCCCGGTTTTGTTGTGTGGTGTTTAAATGCTGTAGATGATTTACATATCATACAACCCTGCAACTCATAAGTTATTTGGTTGTCGACATTCCAGCATCATTTTCTTTCTTTGTCTATTTCTAACATTTCAGTTACCCCATTTGAAGTGGAAGAAGCACGGCAGACAATTGGTAACGACGTGAACATGTCTTAATATTTGTGTGTGTGTGTGTGTGTGTGTGTGTGTGTGTGTGTGAGAAATGAACATTTCTAAAATAATAATACTGGTGACCGGTTTAGTTGTTGGGATATTTCACTCACTTTAATGTCATTGCTTTGTCTTTCTTTTTAATTCTTTGATTATAGTTTTACAGGTCATTTCATATTATACATCCTATTAATACTCATCAATCAAAAGTGACTATATCTTGGAAGATAATATTTTCCCTCTATGCTCTAGACTCACAGCTACAGGTCCTAAGTGAATGCTTGATGGACGATCCATTTCAGGGTTCAGAAGAAACAGCAACTGTTTGTAGGACCTGGGAGATGCGACAGACACTGTCAGATGAGAGATGGGAGAATGAAAGACCTCATCTATTAGAACAGATGCTTTCAGCAGAGAAAATCCCAGCTGCATATAGGAAATGTGACCACTGCAAAACAAAACAAGCGACAATAAGATGCCGAGATTGTCTGCCTAAAGAACTATTTTGCAGTGAATGTGATGTTGCATTTCATAAAAATTGTGTTTTACACAATAGAGACTCTATGTTGCAAGGGTTTTACAAAGCAATTCCACCTACGTGCTACATATCAGTAAATGATGATGGGGCAGTTGCATTATGTGAACAAGGTATGTTTGAAATTGTTCTAAAGTTCTTTCAGATTTAGAAAATGGATGTTTTATGCATTATCATGTATTTATTTCTTTATTTAATATTCTTGTTGCTGCGGTGACACCCTGAATTACTACCCCTGTGTGGTTAATAAGTTCTTGTCCTATCTTATTGTACAGCATGTCTGTTACCGGTTGCTTGGCCCAGCACTATTTGCAGATGTTCTGATGACTACACTGTTGGTATTGGAAGACCCATCATCTTCGTCACCATAGACGGTAAGCATGCAATCATTGAAGCATGAGGCTATGACGTAGAAATGTCTATATACTGTATTTGGAGAAAACCTAGTTTTATAATAGTGTTAACTTATAAAGAGTAATGTTTCCTTTGTTGAAACAGGACGCTATGATCTGTCCCTGCCTTCAATAACGTGCAACTCTTGCTCTGAATGTTGGACTCCTGCACTGAAGGACCTCCAGGCTAGTGGCTACTGGCCTGGTCATGTAGATTTTCAGACAATATACACAATTGATGTGTTTAAAACATTTGAAGAGCTGAAAATCTCTGCACCAGGTCTGTCCCGGCAGGCATTTGTTAAAATGCTTGAACATCGTTCAAGCAGCTTTGGACGTGTAAGTCGTGAAACATTTTCCTTTCTTAAAGATTGAAGTCGTTTGCACTTGATGATCTACCATGGTTAAGTCTAACAACACAAAGACCTACAGAGTTTATAAAATGAGGCACATAATGTAATATCTCATTCTCTACGTCCTGTTTTATTACACAAACAGTCAGGGAGTATATCTGGTGACAGTCTACAGCGCAGCTTCTTGGAGTGGACATACTGTCGCTATGAGAAAGAGAAGCATCTGAGCAAACAAGATTTCTCCTGCCCTGCCTGTCCTGCGGATGTAGCTGCAATTTCTATGGACGGAAACCGGAAGATGTATCGCTTCAGTCGGACTACAGGGTATTGGTTATTTAAATACTTTCATTCAACAATAAGTTGTCATAAAAAAGTTAATTATAACAATTCTACAATAAACTGCCATCAGCTTGAAGCTAATGGATTTCAAACGCAATATCAAAAGAGCTCTTGTGCATGGATTCTAATCTAATCTATCTCCTTTGCTTAGAATGGGTGGAAAAAAGGCATACTTTGATGGTGAATTTTTGGCAAAGGACAAGGAAGTGGGAGAATTTGTGGAGAGGATCCGGATTAGAGTCCCACCTGTGAGTTGTCCTTATAAGTTGATGGCATAATATGGCAAAATATCACACAATATAACATACAGCAACACCAACCTGCCATTCCCCTCTATTCTCAGCATGCCCTGTATTCTTGCATAATAAATTAAAGTGAAAAAGGAATGTTTTGGTAGCATTCCCAGTTCCCACACAGATGCACTCCAGTTAGACTTGATCATCCATTGGCGATTGAGAGAAATTAGAACATTTAGCCTACAGGTGAAAAATGTTTAAGCGAAACAGAGTCGAAAAGGTACACTTTTATTGACTATTTAAAAATATATAGTACATGCTGGATACTATGGGTTGGGTAGATAATGTCTTGGCTTACAGTATCCTTTATGTTACCTTTGAAGAGATGTTTAATTTGTCTTCTTTTTTTACTTGTGAAAATGTTTTCAAAGGTACCAGGCAAAGGTGTTTGTGGGAAGTTGCAATGGAGAGCTGCAAAAGAGACTTCCAAAAAGTCTGCTTCTAATGTGGATGAAGAGGGCGTGGAGGTCGCTGTCTGTCGTCATGGCATGTTATTCAAGGCCTTGAACATGTTTAGAGGAGAGATATTTGCATATCCTCTTTTCCTGCACAAAGAGCTGGCGATGGCTTACAACATTGACTTCCTTTGCACTGACATCATGTGCAAATACTACCCATACTTAAAGAGGTTATGCGAGTCTTTCCCAGAACTGGAACCACTACTACAGAATAAGCCGTTCCTGTCTGTAATGCATGCCAAGGGTCATTCTGGGAAATGTGAGGTAAGTTCTCTATTTTCTATATATTGATTGTAATAGTGTAATATGTTATCATATTGAAAATAGTTGCCATATGGGTTTAATTGGTTTACAAATATACATTATTATACATATGTGGGCGGCAGTGGCTCAGGAGGTAGAGAGGCTGTCTCGGAATCCCAAGGTTCCATGTTCGATTCCTGGCCCCTCCTAGCTCTGTGTCTAAGTGTCCCTGAGCAAGACTCTGATCCCTAAACTTCTCCCGGAAAGCGGGTTGGTACCTTCCATGGTTTACTCCGCCATGGGTCAATGTGAGGTGCATTGTAAAGTGCTTCGGAGAAAAGTGCTTTGTAAATGTAGTCCATTAACCATAAAGCATTTTTGCAAGTCATGAAAATGTCAAAATATGATTTTTCATTGCACTACAAATTATACAGGTGCTGTGGGGTGGACGGAATCAGGAAGGAGCAGGTTAGTTTTCCTAGCCTGGTAAACCCTCCCTCCGGAAATCTCATTTCTATTTGATTCCTGGAGTGAGTCTGGCATGAACCGCCTCTCTGCAATATTGGCTGTGTATGCCAAACGGCCGCGCCTATCAGCGTCGTCGCTCATTGTTCTGTGATTGACAGCTTACGTTGGCCAATCAGGTGGCGAGTTCGAGTGAGCCCAAAACACGAACGGCAGCCATCTTTTTCTTGTGCGGCCAATTCTCCGCTATTTTTTTACTTCAAAAAGCTCTCTAACTTCTATTTTGAGGCACGGAATTTACTTATAAGATATCGTTTGGATAGAATTTAGTTGTTTAACTTCATATATGTGGTCAATTAATCATGACAAAGCCTATTTAAAAATAAAAATTTAGAGAACCGGTAGGGGCGGGCAGTGACACCATTCTATCCGAATAAGGCAACCCATTTTGGGTATGGCTGTCTCAAAAGTCCCGTCGCGTCACATTAAGACTGGTGAACTGCTGATTGGCTGAAGGGGAAAAATTATCATTGGCTGAAGGGGTTGTCAGTCAACGGTATTACTCCCGCCCAACTCCAGCACAGCCAATATTGCAGAAAGGCGGATCAGGCCAGACTCACTCCTGAAATCAAATGGAAATGAGATTTCCGGAGGGAGGGTTTACCAGGCTATAGTTTTCCAACATGCAGTAGAGAATGACTAACGTATTAATTTGATTATTTCACTGTCTGTGAAATGGATCTGACATCCAATGTTTGTTACTGGTTTTCTCTTGTTTTCCAGGTATGACTGTTGGTGAGGAGGTTGAGCAGGTGAATTCGTTTTTGTCACGTGTTGCACTGACAACAAAGTACATGACCAAATCTGGTAAGGAAATAAAGTTCTCTACAACATGTAGTACATGATTTTTTTGATTGCCACCTCAATTAGCTTCTCATCCTCTGGCTCACATCCACTAGGTCAAGAAACAGAAGAAAATTGATATGTTACATGCTCAATGCCCTCTGCATTGCAACAGTTTTAAATGGTAACTGTTTTTCTATTCAATCATAGCTCGAGCTGATATGATCACCATACAAGCATGAGGATGGAATGTGAGGAAGAAGAAAACCCTGCACAAGTACCTCTCTCAACGATATGTCAAGGTATATTTTCACTTATTTCATTTTGGATTCACTAACATGGATCACACCCTTAAAGTGGGTGCTAATCCTTGATGACTAGTTACATTTCTTGCTTTCAGCAGTACTATTGAACTGTTGTTTTAATATGAATGTGATACATGACATCCTAGTTAATTGTGTATGTTTTATACACTTCGGAGGAGCCAGAAAACTCAAAACAATAACAAAGTTTATTGACGAAGGACAACATATTCTTTAATATCTGAGTATTATAATTAATTATTTTTACTGGAAACAGAGTGTCATTAAAAATGAGGAATTCTAATTCTACCACTAATATCCATTGAAGATACTGAAGAGGACAACTGATGCTGAGACAGACCTTGACACTGTGAAGACTGATCTGAACATCACAGATGAGGATCTGTTGGAGTGGATTGAATATGTCAAGAACTGGGCTTTAGCAAGTATGCACCCTCGAGCTCAAAAGTGTAGCCATTCTGGACTGTGTTTGAATGTGTGTTTTTTTTAACCTCTGATAATGTATTAAACAGCTCCAAATGACATCAGTGCAACTGGAGGAGCGGTTGGCCTGCAGCATGTGATGGAAAGCTTGGCTTTAAAAATCCAGCAACACCAGAAAGATAAATATCGTCAAAATGGTGTGTTCAGATCAACTAAGGGCCCGTACACACTGCAGGAGATTGGGTCCGATATGGCTGTCGCCGACATTTTTTGGCGATCGCCGACAAAACCTCCCGATCTGACGCAGATCGGCCTTTGATCGGCGAGCTAATGCTCGCTGTGTGTGAAAGGTTCCGCGAGACGATATGGCCGCGATTATCCGCTCTGCGACGGCTTTCCGACAGTTTTCAGATAACTACCATGTTAGATATTCAGCTCTGTCTGGGACAGGACAGCAGACAATATCATACAATATGAACGGGGCTGCGACCACCTTGCGAGGAGATGCACGCTACAGCCAATGAGAGCACATTACAGCCACCGTGGCTAGGGGAGCGTCGCTGGATCTGACCACAACAAACAGTCCCTACCGCAATATTACCGTCCATTCCTGTATTAAGTTAACATTATAAAACAAAATGAGAGAGTGAGCGAGCCTGGTGGGCTGTTTATTTTAAAGGAATTGTACAGAGAGAGAGAGAGAGAGAGAGAGAGAGAGAGAGAGAGAGAGAGAGACACACAGAGACAGAGAGCGAGTCTGAGCGACTGTGTGTGTGTGTGTGTGTGTGTGTCTTTGAGTGCAGCAGCATGCGTGTGACACAGCGTTGCCAGATGTTGCGAGAGAAATAAGCAACCATGTCTATGAAAACAAGCCCAAGAAACGGCCACTTGAGCACTTTAAACCTATTTACAAATACATTGGATATTTTAAAATAGCCGATCTACAAGCTCACAACGCTTCGCAGCTATTTTCAAAGAAAAATCTTGTGGAATATTTTCCAAATCCACACAAATCTTGTATGGGGGTCTAAAGACGCTTATAATAAGTGGACATGGCAACCCTGTCACTGACTGCTTCAGCGCAATTGACGTGCGAGAGAGAGAGAGAGAGAGAGAGAGAGGGGGAGAGAGGGGGAGAGGCATATCACGGGATACGTCGATTAAAATGAATTGGAATAAACTCAAATGTATGTATTGGGTCTGACTCTGGAGATAGCATCCTAGTGAACTATCCTACAGTGTGTCAGCCCTTGTCGGGGATCAATCCTGTTGTGAAGACCACAACGATATTATAACAGCCGATGTCAAGAAATAAACTCCTGCAGTGTGTCATGCTTAACGATCAGATAACCCCCCGAGCACTTTAAGGTCCTGCAATGTGTACCTGCCTTAAGTGTGTACATTGCTCTTGTGAACAACTGGTTGTGACTATATTGTAAATCAATAAGATTGCATGGTGTTAAAATTTGGCTCTTTGTTTTACACCTTCTTTTCAGACAGCAACAAGGCCAGGCAACGCGTTGCTTCAAAGATTCTGAAGGAGAAGAAAAAACTGGAGGAAGCCATTGTTTTATACAATGAACTGGTTTCGGATGGGGAGCCTGTAGGTTCAGTTGACACTGTCATTGCTGCAGAGTTATGGCCATGGGACAATGGTATGTTCTTATGTTCTTTACAATAAACTTGTATATATCTGAAATATTAACATATATTTTTATAACTCTGTATTTGACCTGAATTGTAACACAAGAGAACTTTTCACATTGCAGCATTGGACATTTCGTTAAAACAAAAAAAGAGGGCTTTTGACAAAGTAATGCTTCTCCGTCGGCTGAGAGAAGAAGAACTTATTCTTGTGAAAGAAATGCAGCAGCACTGGAAGTCACTATACTCAAGGCGTTTGCAAGAAGATCTCTCTAGTGACTTATTGAAAGAATGTAAGTATATATTTTGATACAAGAGTCATGATATTTCATATTTGTTCATTTCAACAAACGGCATACCACATTTTGATAATGTACAGCACATCTATATCAGAAATGTATTAACTTACTTTAAAATTAAATTGTGAAATCATAGCCTGCTCTCATCGTAAATTATTATTACCGGTATTATTGTTTTACAAGATTGAAGAAAGCATACATAATCCCATTTGATGGAAAAGTAAATCCATCTTTTTGTTCATTAGGTCTTCCTTCAGAATACACTATGGAGGCCTATGAGGGACTGCGGTGCATTTTGAATGCGCAACTGGATGAAACTAAAACACAAATGACAGAGGTGCAGTCTGTGTACCAGAGCATCGTTGACAGAACTGTCCTGCGTCAAGAGGAAGAGGAGGAGGAAGAGGAGGAGGGAGACTTTAATTAATATCCAATGGACTCGAGTGATGATGGTGAAACTGACAGTGATACTGGTCACTAGCAGTGGTGGACAGTAACAGGTACACTTACAGTCTTAAGTGTAACATCTGAAAAACATGAATTCCAATAGATTGGGTTGTATAAAAGGCAAAACAGTACACGATAGGGAGAATCGGTAAATAACAAAATAAATGTCTAATTGTCTGGCGTTTCCTTGAGCTTGAGGTGTTTGCATTTGTTTTTCTTCTTCAACAGAAACTCTGCCTGGCCTCTGTCATGGGAACCAAAGACGTCATTCAAGCATTAGACCATTGGAGACTGTTCAGGCCGTGACCCCCCCAACTCATATTTGAACTGTGGACCCCCCACCCTGACAAGCACTTGGAACCGAGTCAAAGTAAATGTAATGTCTCAACTCCTACAATTCAAACGGATATATATTGTACAGAGTTAGCTGTAGAACATCTGAAACTATTCCATTTTATTTTGATTTCTTTTTACGGTTCAACCTGGCCTGTCTGACAGTGTAATGCCTAAGTCATTCTCTGTCATGTGGCAGTGTATAGATCAGGCTTAATAAGTGCTTATTTTGTAATCACTGCAGTTAGTTGAACTTGTGTGTAACTTGTTTCCTCATTCATTCACAGCAGTTACTTTTGTCCGTTCTGAAAATTTGACTTTTGATTGATTGATGTACTTTATTTAGTAAGACATGAGAACATCAGTACATGGAAGTACAACAATTTCACAATACAAGGTCTACTAAACTGGAAGACTCATTAAGCACTGAGCTTGTTTAAGATGAGATCCCCATGCACACAAATCATGATGTCATATAAGAGACAGACAGATAAACACAAATACTATACAGAATGTCATACAATCAGCTTACAGGTTACTGGTATGAAGAGTGAAAAGAAAAGTACAAGAGAAAAAAATAAATGGGGGGGGGGGGGGGGTAACATGATAACATCATCACCCACTTTGATCGTGAAGCTCTCAGCCTTACTAAGGTTAGGACTGGACCCAAAGAGGATGGATTCAGTTTTACCCAGGTTTAATTATAGTTTGTTGTCGGAGAGCCAGGTGCAGATCTTGTTGAGTTCAGAGCTGAGAGTTTTCTCAACCTGCAGCCTGTTCCTGTCCGAGACCAGCAGAGCCAAGTCATCATCATGAAACATCTTAACTTAAACTTTTTCGTCTTCTAGGGATAGCTTTCCCAAGTGTCCATGTTTACACTCTCAGAGTTCACTGTGTTACTGTAATTTCTTCTTTGTTTTACCTTGATGTTTAGATTGTCACTTTAAAATGTACTGTTTGTTACAATTAAAATCAATACCCGTGTTTGGGAAAATTGCATTTGGGTGTGCATTAATTTCTATTTATTTGGTAAATTATTTGTGACAGGAGACTTGTGGGTATTTTTATTTTACTGTTGAAGGTAGTGTACTATAAGTGTGTTTGTTTGTGGGGGGAGATGTTAAAAGGAAAACATGTTCATTATTTATCAATACATTGCTAAAATAAGAATTAATTGTTTATATTTTAGGAAGCCCATATATTAATGGAACATAATAGGCTTGTGTCTAATTGCATTTAGGATGGTTGACTTAACATTGAAAGGGATTGAATCTTCAAAAAAGAATTCTCAGTGTTTATCAGATGTCATTACCTCCCAGACACTCGGAGTGGCGCTGTTTTGCATGCCAATGCCGCCTGTATTGATAAGGATAATTCCTTTTAACAGGACGTTCATGAAAGTCCTTGCGGGCTTGTTTCCAATGACATGTTTTCATGAAATGTTTGATACTAAGAATAGCATAACAACTTAATGATCCAAAACTAATGAAACTTCAGATGAGGAGATCGTTGTGTCATTGGTCAAACTGTGAGAAAAGACATGTCATCTAGTGAGAGTTACAGCGCGAGGGACATTTGTGCGTTGTGTTGCCATGGTATCCAGGTGGGTCCTTCGCAAAAGGCTGTCTGTGTTATGCCTGTCTCAAATGGAATAATGGCATTAATTCATGGGGACAGAGTGTGATACTACAAAGATCATGACGCTATCAAAGCTCAACACCTCATTAAATATATTCAAAGTGAGTAGTTCAGATATGTATGTAATAACATTGATCTGCTGTTACAAGTTTTAATCTATTATATTATAAAAAATAATTTGTAATATCTAAAAAAGCACACACAGCATAATCCTTTTTTACAGATATGTACAATTATAATATATAGTAATGTTTAGTAGGCCTATTAACCCATTCAATCTGGGAACGCATCTGTGTCATTGTATTTAGCCATTATTTTATACTGGCTATTCAAATATAGCAGATCTACAAGCTCATATAGCCGCGAGCTTGTAGATCTGCTATTTATTTATTTTTCGTGAAAATGTGTGCACATCTTTGAATATATATTTTTTAAAGCAAACATTTGAAATAACTCAAATATTTACTTCTGGGGGATTCTGCAAATGTCTTCTAAATCAAATGTCTTCTAACATTATGCGCTATGAGCTTGTAAATCTGCTATTTTTGAATACCCAAACAAATCTAAAGTGACAGAGACTCGGTCTGGATTGAATGGGTTAATGTCAACAAAGATGTAAAGATGACATCTGGCTATAATAGTTTTGCAATCACTGGGATTCGAACTCGGGCCATAAAATCCGTAAGCCGTAACCTTAACCATTACACTATCGAACCTGCTTAGTACCAGAGAAGAAAAGTCAGACTTACCCATATAACACAGCAGTCACGAGTTAGACAATATATATTTTTAATTTGAATTACGTTTAATATAGGCAACTAGGCTATTTAAAGAAGGTGCTCGCCTGGCCCTGAACATAAAACCCCTGCATTAATCATTCTTAATGCTCTAAACACAATTAATTATTATTATTATTATTATTATTATTATTTGATTCGGGATATTAACAGCAAATAAACAACATTCAGTGCACCGTGCCTGGCCCTGAACAGAAAAACCCAGTGTTCAACATTTTAACAGCCCTAAAAACAATTACATAGTGCTAGTTATTATTATTATTATTAATATTTGTTTCGGGGTGTATTTATTACGTCGCATTGACCAGACGTTCGATACAGACGTCTAAGCTGGCATGATCCTCATACAGCAGACCAATGAAACGTTCCATACTAACGTTATCTAACGATATTACGTTTGTATCTAACGTTTTGGGAGATTGCGAAAATGTACAATACGAACGTTTCACCATGGAGACTGGGTTGCCTCTTAGCGCGCGTGTGCTATAGGGTGTTTATTAATGGCAGACTGTGGGAGCCATGCATCACCTCTTAGCGCGCACGTGCTAGGGGGTTTATTAATGGCAGACAGTGGGAGCCCATGCATCACCGTACAGAACGTAATGTCTCCACGTGACACCGTGCCGCAGCCCAGAATTAATGACGACGCAATGCATGCTGGGAGGACCACAATACACCAGGGTTTGGTTGTTTTTTTTATTTTAATCTGTGGAAAATCGAGACGAAGCAAAAAGATGTCTGGCCTGGAAGCTGTGGTGGAAGTTTTCTTTTTTTGTCTTTACTTTAGGCTAAGTAAAAGTAACAATAGCACAATATAAAATACAAATACTGTTACAAGTACATCAGTACAAGTAACAAGTGTTTTTTTGTATTTTAATACAAATAAGCCAATTCTGCTTATTAAAAGCAACTTTGGGCTTGTTTTTCTTGCAAATATTGGTAGTTGGGGGTTGTGTTTTTTTGGGCTTGTTTCCAAATGATGTTTAAACCATTTGTGAAGGACCACCAAATTAATATATATTTTCCACGGACCCCCATCTGAAAATATTGTGTGCCAGGAACCCCCATAAAAAAATTGGGTTGTTAAAATGTTGGGGGAAAAAAAATATCCAAATATTTTACATTTCTTTCCATATATATTTTTGACAATAGCCAATGTATATAGGGTTAAAGTGACACAAATGTTGATGTTATAATAACTCTGGGGACCCCCTCTGTGTGTGATCATGTGGCCTGGTAGCGTCTTTTGGGCTTGTTTCCGTAGACCTGTCTGCTTGTTATTGGTCTTACAAAATCTGTCAACACTGCAACAACAGTAGATCACAGAGTGCTTAATAAACAGCCAGACAGCAACAGCAGATCACAGAGAGCTGAACAAACAGCCAGACAGCAACGTTAAACACAGATCATGGAGTGTTTATGGTGTGTCAGGCGGTGTGCAGCTGCAGTGTGGATGCATTTATGAACATGAAGATGGATGAGACATCATGCTATGTGGCTGCATGGCTCTAGAGCCACAGCCAGCCATCATTTGAACACACTCATTTTATAACAGGGCTCCTGACGGGCGGCAAGGAAGCTCCGCTGGATTTGAAGCCCAGGAAGTGATCATGTTTTAAGGCAGTGGTTCCCAACCTTTTCAGTCCACGACACCCCAAAATAATCATATTTGAACTGGGGACCCCCACCCACCCTGGCAAGGTCTTAAGTCCTTAAATTTTCACTTTAGAAGTGTGCAGGTACCCTGTATATACTTATACTGTATGTTGGTTTGTTTACTGTTGAGTGAGAAAACAATGTTGCACATTAAAGCATTCATCTTGGGACCCCCCTAAATCATTAGGGGACACCGCCCCCAAACCACCCACAAATGGTTGAAGCCTAAGGTTTTTGCGACTGTTCCAAAGGGGAGGCGCTTACACTCAACCTGTATCTGGGGGAAGGTCTATGGAGAATGGATCATGCAAACTGGACAAGGATATGGAGGACACATGACGGGATGCACTAATGACATGTTGGACATCACCGCAATGGTCTGGTTTTTAACTCATTCACTGAAAAGGACGACTTTTACGACTTTTTTTCCCAAAGGCCCAGACTGCTAAAGGCGACTTTTTTTTCTCCAAAGGTCCAGACTGCCAAAGGCGACTTTTTGTTTTCAGTGGTATTCCACCAGATGGTGCTGTTCTCTAAATGGTAAATGGTGCATTTATATAGCGCTTTTATCCAAAGCGCTTTACATAGATTGTGCATTACATTCACCCATTCACACATACACATTCATACACCGATGGCAGAGGAAACCATGCAAAGCACCAACATGCTCATCGGGAGCAATTAGGGGTTCAGCGTCTTGCTCAAGGACATTTCGACAGTAACTCTTCTGGGGGAGCCCGGGATCGAACTGGAAACCTCACGGCTTCATCTCCACCACCATTAACTTCCTGCTTAGCGTATTGGGGGAAACGGCTGTATCTTTTTTTCTCCCTGCATTTTTGACGAGACGCTATGATGCTATATTCAACGGCCTGCAACGAGCAAACGTGGGGTTGCGTTTACTTTTATTTCTTTCCTCACACTACTGACATCATAGTACTGATAGACCACGTCATAGACCACTGTTTCCCAAACAGTGAGTCGAGACCCATGTTTGGGTTGCGGACCCATTTGCATGGGTCGCGAGTAAATATCGTATGTTTTGGTTTCCTACATAAAAGAAAAAGATTTAAAATATTTTTAAAAAGTCATCAGTTAAAAACAATTCCAACATTTTTCAAAGGTATTTCATACTAAATAACAATAAATCTAATGATTTCCATAAATACATGAAAAAATCACACCCAGTGTGAAGTGAGCGGTGCTATTTATGAGTTATTAATTTCATCATGCATCTCGGTAGCCAATCACAGCACGTCCTGCGAAGTGACGTGCTTACATTTTTTCCATTTTCATTAATTTCAACATGCGTCTCGCTAACCAATCACAGCGTGTCTGCGAAGTTTGAAGTTAATTTCATCATGTGTCTCGCTAGCCAATCACAGCACCTCCTGCAAAGCCACGGATGGGTCCTAAACCATCTTATAGGAGCGGTTACACCGCTCAAAAAGAAAAGTATAAGAATTAGTCACAGGGAAATCGTCTCGAGCTAAGAAGTTTGGGAACCACTGTCATAGACGATGACCTCATATAGACTGGCATCCAATATAAGTGGTAATGCACACAATAAGATTCATTCATTTTGGATGCAGTGAGGTGTCTGTCTATGTTGCACTTTACAGTGAAGCTGCGAGTGGCCTCAAACAATGGCCCTAGTCACGCTGCCGTTGCCGTGGGCCAGAAGGTGTACTCCTTTGGAGGAATGATGCTAAACGATTGGATCAACGTGTACATCTTCAACACAGTGTCTCTGCGGTGGATGACGTTACCCCGAGTGATGACTACAAGAGGTGAACGCCCCCCTGAGGTTCCCTCCATGCGCATCGCCCACACAGCTGCGCTCATAGACGATACTGTCTACATTTGGGGGGGAGAGGATATTGGTGAAGAGATTTGCAAAAACGTTCTTTATGCATTTGATGTCGACACCCACAGATGGGTCAAGCCTGAGGTTTCTGGGACTGTTCCAGAGGAGAGGCTCTACCACTCAGCCTGTTATTGGGGAAGGTCATGTTTATCTATGGAGGTCTTGGAGGAGCGATCCATCAGATTAGATACTACACTGACATGCACAAGTTGGACACCACCAAAATGGTCTGGTCTTTAACTCTTTCATTGCCACACTTATTTCAGACTGTGTCGTCCCAGTGCCAGGAAAAAGGTGCATTTTTCCTCCGTTTGTTTTTTAACATTGAAGTGAATGGAGCAGCATTTTTTTGGATAGCCTAATATCCTAGTTCCTTTGAGATAAACAAAAAAAAAAAAAGACCAAAAAGAATTTAAAATTATTAAAAAATAAATAAATACATATATATATATATATATATATTTTTTATATTTTCGTCATTTCCGTCCGTGGCCATGATAGCTATAGAGCCATCGGACGGGAATTCCCGTTTTTGGCAGTTAAAGAGTTAATTAACACCAGAGGCACTCCACCACCTGCTTCAGTATGGCCCACTGCCACCATCATTGGGACAATATTTATTTTTGGGGGCTATGGGGGACAGGAATGCTACAACAAAATCACAGTGTTTGACACAGAGACCAACTGCTGGCTGAGCATGCCTTCTGCACAGCTCCTTGCAAAAAAAAAATCAGTTATTCTTCAGCCTTTTCCTACAATGGAGAGCTGTACATAATGTGGTGAGACCTGGAATGACAATGGTGTCGGGCCCATAAATGATCTGTGGAAATTCAGTCCAGAGACCCTTTCCTGGAAGGAGGTTCAGCCCAAGGGGAACCCAATGGGGTTTTTTGATGACGGAGGGCCGCTGTTGCATGGTTGGTGATAAAGTCATCCTCTTTGGAGGATTTACAAACACTGTACAACAACTCAATGATGACCTTTACATCTTGGACTTGAGTCCTAGTCTGAAGACGATATGCAAGCTAGCAGTTATTCAGTACGGTCTGGAGCAGTCTGAACTCCCACACGACGTCAGGTGGGAACTGGCAGCCATGACTGACGGAGAATCTGAGAAGAACTCTAAGAATAAATTTGTTTTTTTAATATTCATCTTTTCCTCCATAATTTTTTCCATTATTCTTTCCATTTTCCAATATTCTGAGAAAGGGAGAACTCTATAAGGCATGGGTCTTCAACAGGGGGTCTGTGACACATTAACATGAATTCAACTGTTAGCAATAAACTAAACAAGCGAAACTGAAAAAACATAATTTACACTGATGTCAAAGAAAGAAAATAATCTATGAAGCCATCAAATCTGCAGCATCGCTTGGGGACAACTCATAGACACAAGAGAAACATCTGAGGAACACTCCAAGCTAGTCTCAAATCTCTCAGTGGTCAACAGACATTGATACAGCGTGATACAACGTGTTGTGAGCACGTAGATCAGCTATTTTCAGCTGCTGTCTGTTACACAGCAACCTCAGTGTTGTGCCAACACTCTGTACTTGTCTTTCAAACCTTGAAGGAGCAACCTCATCTTCATATTATTGCCAGACCCAAGGGGTCGGCCTACATGAGGCTTTGTCCCATTTCGTCCATACATGGGCAAAAAAGAGGGTTAGGGTTCGCATGACGTGCCTACATGAGGCTTTGTCCATACATGGGCAAAAAAGAGGGTTAGGGTTCGCATGACGTGTCAGCTTGACAAGTCCGGCGTGACGTAGTGCTCTGATCTTATAAAGTACTAGGAATTTATTCTGGGTCTGGCAGAACCAGGTCTCCTGGTCTTGTTAGTCCAGACTAATACTCATTGTTATAAGAAGACATCATTTGCATCTACTCTGTCTGTGTCTCAGAGGTGGGCTACGGACAGTTCAGAAACCTGCCGACCAATGACATCATCGATAGGATTCCAAGCTAATGGAAACTCTTTCTCTTCCTGGAAATGTAGCATGCCGAAATGAAAGCCTTCTTAGCCTTCTCTTTGAAAATACTATTGATGATGTCATTGTTAGGCAGTTTTCTGTGAGTAGTAGACAGAAATGGTGCCATCTCATAATGAGCATTAGTGAGGGCCAATTATATGAAGATATACGGTAGAAAATGGGGTGAAGCGCTACCCTGGTTCCAGACCATATAGACCCCGCCCACTCTCTGAGTGGACTGCTTCTCATGGTCTGGTGTTGTAATGTGAACCTGGGATTTATTCGGTACAAAAATGTATTGTCCAATGAGAGTCAGAGGTTGGGGTGGGTCTAACGACAAGCCAATCAGCGCCACGGGCTGCCCTCAAGCTGTGCGATGACGGCATGTGTAGACGATCTTTTGAGAGCCGAAAGATGTAAACATCCGAAGGATGTAAACAAAGAGTGTCTGGGGGGATAGGGGAGGGTCTCGTCTATCAACCGGAACAAAAACATTTTACCGGAGTCGGACATTTTGTTGCTATTGCCCGTTGAATATGCCTCGTTTTCATCAAATGAATAAGAAATCCGACTAGATGTGTTTTTCTACAAATCCTAATATAGGAGTGGACGGAAGTGACGTTTTTTGGGATGACGTCACATCCGTCCATTCCTTCTATCAGAGTCAAGGGATCATTCCTAAGTTGCGTTAGAGCGCCCTCTTGTGGAATCTTCCCCAAAAAATGTAATTGACGTAGACCTACGTCAATGGCGGTCAACGGTTGGATTTGAAATGACATCTGTACATCATCATCATCATCATCATCATTCTATAAGCCAGTGGTTCTCAAACTTTTTCATGTCAAGGACCCCCAAAATTATATGTATTTGGCTGGGACCCCCATCTCAACTATTTTGTGCATGCCAGGGATTGGCTTTTTTCAATTAGCCAATAAGGCTAAAGTGGTTATATTTTGATGGGGACCCACTGGTACCCCCTCAAGGACCCCTGGGGGTCCCCGGACCCCACTTTGAGAACCAGTGGGGTGCAAGTGGTGTGCTTGTTAGTGCGTGTTACCTTTTGTTGATCTGTTTTATAAATCATCATGAAGGCTAATTGAGATGAGATACACTTTATTAATCTTAAGCGGGAAATGAAGGTGCTAAATATACACAATGTCACAGTCAACCAGTGTTGTCATGTCTGCTTATTAAAGGCTTGTTTTTCTGTTAAGTCGCGTGTACATTTTGGTGTTTTTTTTGGGGGGGGGGGGCTAGTTTCTAAAGTGAAGTTGCTTTTGTGGGCGTTGCTTCCTAATGCTCACAACGCGTTGTGAGTTTGTAGATAAAAATGAAGTAAATAGTAAAAAAAACACCAAAAAAAACAACGTAGGCTATGTAGGCTTAAAGTTCTCATGTGACCTATTGGGGTCTATCGCTTCTATTGGGCTTGTTTTCATAGACCTGGTTGCTATTTATCTCGCAAAATCTGGCACACACACACACACACACACACACACACACACACACACACACACACACACACACACACACACACACACACACACACCCATCAACACACAAAAATAAACATAAATAGTGAAAAAATAGCCAGAAATAGTACTCAAGTAGATGTACTTTGTTATAGTTCAGCAGGGTCAATAAGTAATGTGCTACAGTAAGTCAACTACATGAATTATTTTTCAGGGTATCTCTTCTTTAGAAAATCCAGAACTACTGAAAATGCTGCAAAAATGGAGGCTGTGTGTGTGTGTGTGTGTGTGTGTGTGTGTGTGTGTGTGTGTGTGTGTGTGTGTGTGTGTGTGTGTGTGTGTGTGTGCGCGTGTGCGTGTGCGCGTGTGTGTGTGTGTGTGCGTGTGTGTGTGCGTGTGTGTGTGCGTGTGTGTGTTAGAACGTGGCAGACAGCCAACACACAACAGCTAAAAAGCAGAGATTCAAACTGACACAGGACAAATCCAGCTGTATTAACAACACACTGTGTTTTCAATGGAGTCTGAACACAACACTGTGTGTGTGTGTGTGTGTGTGTGTGTGTGTGTGTGTGTGTGTGTGTGTGTGTGTGTGTGTGTGTGTGTGTGTGTGTGTGTGCGCGTGCACGTGCATGCAGAATGCTAATGCTGTTACTGTAGCTAACCTCCATCCGTTCTCCCACACACAAGGACAAAACTGCATTAATCACCCCCCCCCCCCCCCCCAACTACCGACATTCCATCACACACGCACGCACGCATGCACACACAAGTATGTGCGAAGTGTGTTTGACAAAAAAAAATAGCCTTATCTGAATAAAAAGCTATTTCTACTGGCCGTGAATCAATAATTAACAGATACGTCTCTCTCTAGGTCAGGGGTCTTCAACAAAAGTGGTTAAAAAACTCGAAAAAGTGCTCCTCGGAGCACAGGTCTCCGCCAGGTCAGGTAGGTTATTGTGGGCCAGCAATGTTCGGAATTCGCTAATCAGGATGGAACGTGAAAAGTCGGACGGATCCGTCTTGATCACTTGACTCAAGAGATTATATATACCGATTTACGTGATGTTTGGACAACATTTGTAGGAGTAATATAAAAGAAACGGTTGCAAAAATGGGCCTCCTGGTAGCGATATAGTAGGGCAATGTTGAAAGGGTGGCATTTATTCCTCAACGTAGCAAAGTTTCACCACAATCGGACGCTGCATTCATGATTTGCGATCAATATTAGCCAATCCGGATGGAATATGAAGAATTAAACAGATCCATCTTGAACACATGACTATAGAGATCATGTGTAGCTTACTTATTTGCGTGACATTTTGATAAAATCTGAAGGAGTAATATCCAAAAATGTTTTACATAAGTCGGCCTTGTGGCGCTATAAAAGGCAGATGCGTAAAATGCAGGGCAAATGTTTTTCCTTGGCCTCTAAGGAGTGCACATACAAAGTTTTACACAGATCGGTGCAGTTACGGGTAAAAACACGAATCGGCCTGTTATTGCGCCACCATGAGGCTGATTTGAACATTTTCAAGTTGCATTTCTTCCTCTGCGTAGTGGGCATGTCCAAAAGATTCACGTACATCGCACGCTGTGTTCATGATCTGAGGCATTTTTTTCAAAACGGACCAATCCTGCAAACTTTGGAAGCCATTCTTAGACAATCAGGATGGAATATGAAAAAAGTCCCTTTGGTTACAGGCAGTGGTGGAAAAAGTACTAACATTTTGTACTTAAGTAAAAGTAGCAATACTGCAATGTAGAAATGCTCCATTACAAGTAAAAGTCCGGAATTCTAAATCAACTTGAGTAAAAGTACAAAAGTATTGGGATCAAAATATACTTAAAGTACCGAAAGTAGAAGAACTCATAATGCAGAATGTCCCAAGTTTTCTAAATGTATAAAATCTTTTGAAAATAGATGATCTACAAGCAACGTGTTGTGAGCTTGTTGATCTGTTGTGAGCTTGTAGATCAAATAGCCGAAATATATATATATATATAAAGCTTAAGTGGTTAATGTATGTTTAGTAATAATAAATCCAAATCTAAATCTACAAAGTAACTAACAACTAAAGTTCTCATATAACTGTAGAAAAGTACAATATTTTCCTCTAAGATGTAGTGGAGTAGAAGTAAAAGTACAGAAAATTGGAAATAAAGTCAAAATACCTCAAAATTGTACTTAAGTACAGTACTTGAGTAAATGTACTCCACCACTTACAGGGGAGCGCCAGGGGAGCTTCCGTGACGCGTTGTGAGCTCGTGGATCTGCTATTTCTGACACGCGACCCGCTGTACGGCGAAGTATAACTCGAGCATAAAGGACTGGGGAGCTGTTCTCACATTATCACTTTTTTATCGCAGATATATCGCCAATCTGCGATGGCCGATAGGAATATTTTGGCATATCGCCCAACCTTACCTCAGACACGCCTTCCATGCGGTATATGAGACCAGATCAGAGTGCGGCTGAATATGTTGTTCCACACTGATGTCATCAATAAGATGATAGTTTTGCCCAAATATGGAATTGTGTTGGTGTGGCTGTACCAATATAAGTGTTAGCATGTGGAACAGCACTACAGTGTTTTACAGAGACTTGAAGACTTCACTTTTGTCCGCTTTGTTGTTGTTGTCCAAAATGTTGCACTGGACCTTGGATCTGAACAGAGGAACAAAGAGATCCTTGGATGCTGCTGTAGCGGTGGGACACAATATGTACTCATTTGGAGGGTACTGTGACTTGAATGACAGGGACCAGATTGCAGTGCATGTCTTCAATACAGTGTCTTTGCGTTGGATTACTTTGCCTCCTGTGACAACTGGAAGAGGAGAACATCCCCCTGAGGTTCCCTCCAACTGTGTGGATCACACAGCTGTGCTCATAGACGATATCGTCTACATCTGGGGGGGCGTAGTGAATTTCCAGATAGAGAACCGTGCCGACTTGATATATGTCCGGGGGCACGACTCCAACATGCTTTATGCATTTGATGTCGACACCCACGGATGGTTAAGGCCCAGTGTTTCTGGGACAGTTCCAGAGGGGAGAAGGAACCACTCAGCCAGTGTCTTGGGGAAGGTCATGTATATCTGTGGAGGATACACCCAACTGACTGGACGCACTAATGACATCTACAAGTTGGACACCACCACAATGGTCTGGTCTTTCATTAATACCACAGGCACTCCACCACCTGTTTCATCACAACACTCTGCCACCATCATTGGGACAAAGATGTTTGTATTTGGGGGCCGTCCGGTCCAGGACAACAACATCAGAGTGTTTGACACAGAGACCAACTGCTGGCTGAGCACGCCTTCTGCACAGCTTCTTCCAGAAGGACGCAGGAATCATTCAGCCTTTACCTACAATGGAGAGCTGTACATATTTGGTGGATACTCTTATTTGAAGCAGAGATTAAACGATCTTTGGAAATGTAATCCAGAGACCTTCTCCTGGAAGACAGTCCAGCCCAAAGGGAAACGCCCATTTCAGAGGAGTTGTATGTCTGGTTGCATGGTGGGAGATCGTATCATCCTCTTTCGAGGATACAGAGACACACCCAGTGTCCTATACATGCTAGACTTGAATCCTGGTTTGAAGATATTATGTAAGCTAGCAGTTATTCAGTATGGTCTGGAGCAGTCTGAACTCCCACACGATATCAGGTGGGAACTGGCAGCCATGAAAGCTACAGAGTAAACTAGAAAAAGTTCTCCTCGGAGCACAGGTCTCCACCAGGTCAGGTAGGTTAGTGTGGGCCAGCAATGTTCCGAATTCGCCAATCAGGCTGGAATGTGAAAAATCGGACGGATCCATCTTGATCACTTGACCAAAGAGATTATATGTACCGATTTACGTGATGTTTGGACAACATTTGCAGGAGTAATATTTTTTTTAAATGGTTGCAAAAATGGGCCTCCTGGTGGCGCTATAATAGGGCAATGTTGAAAGGGTAGTATTTATTCCTCAACGTAGTGCGAATGTGTGTGCAAAGTTTTTCATCGGTTTGGGCCAGAGGTTCTGAATTGGCATCCAGGGAGTGTGTGTGCACAGTTTTGCTGCGATCAACACATGGACACACGGACACACGAACATGGACGGACGGACGGATGGACAGACAGGGTGCAAAACATACTCTCTCGCCATGCCTTTCGGCCTGGCGGAAACCATAAGTCCTCCTGCGGTATCTCTGAGGACCCCCTAGGGGTCCTGGACCCCCTGTTGAAGACCCCTGCTCTAGGTCATCCTCAGACGCCTGGTCTAGAGACTTCTGCAGGGTTGGTTTCAGGGTTCAGCATTCAGAAACCTTGTATCACCACAGTTCGACTTTTAGTTTTTTCTTTCATAAATGAACGCCTTACTTTGTTCGTCATACTAACAGTGTCACACAAAAGTAGCGAGAATAGCTATTTAAAAGAAAAAAAGTAAAACACTTGATTTGGAGGGGTTTGTTTCATCTGTAGGTTATGAGTAAATTCAGCATGTGTGCTAAGACCTGTAGCAATTTTTACAATATTTTCACAATATTCTAAATATATTTTAGTAATGGCTTAACAATGGCTGAGTGTGTATTCTGTGGGAACCAAACATCTGATGGAGCACTGACTGTCAAGTTAACCAAGAAGGGATGTGATGGTATTGTCAGAGCTAATGAACAACGCAATGCACATAACCGTAGTCCCTGGCCAAGTGGTTCATGTAAAATGTCGTATAAATTTCACCAACAGAGGGGATATAGAACAAATTAAGAAACAGCAGCAACATATCAAAGCAGTGGAAGTTGGTTGTAAACGGAGATTGTCTCGCCCATCATTTTTATACAAAGATCACTGTTTATTTTGTGGGGTTCATGACAGGCAAGAAAAAACAATTTCAAACTAATTCCGGTCAGGACCAAAGACTTCCAGACAAAACTACTTGAATGTTGTACTATAAGGATAAGGATAAGGATAAGGATAAGGCGTTCAGACCTTTGGTCTGATATAGTGAGAGGAAGACTGGCCTAAGGACTACCTAGAAGATGGTGAGGAGCCATACAGCTTTCCCTTCATGAAACAACAGCTTCTGTGTCACTTTTGTAGTGACATTTTGATCAGCGAGGTAAGTGGAAAAAATGTTGTAGTCACGTTCCAAAGGATGGCTTTAGCAATTCTCCATGACTTTTTTGAAGGATCCAGGAGGGGTGGAAATGACAAGGAGAGGCTTATGGCTGCAGCTGAAATCTGACATTATGTCTGTTGTACAGGCAACTGGTTCCTATATCCGACTAGTCTAGACATGTCATCGGTGATTAAGACACTGGCTTATATTCCACAGTCTCTGCAACTCCTCCTGCACACACTATTTGTTCGGAAAAGAAAAGGAACTGAAAGTTTGTTCCATCGGTTAGGCCATAACGCACGCTACCAGACCTAGAATTCTCCTTCAGCTTTGGGTTGGTGTACAAATGCATCACCACTTTGCATCAAGATTTCTAGTTGACAGCTATCAGCTTGGATTTAGCTGTTCATATTCAGAGATACAGATGAATGAAAGAAGTGGAGCAGTAGCACAGAAACTTGAGGTTTGTGGATTCACACCAGGGCACTTCATGCAGTTCGTTGCAGATAATGTTGACCATAATATCCGAACGATTGATGGCCATGGAACGTTCCATGGCATGGGAATTATTGCATGCATCACCCCTAACATTGAAAGAGCTTCAGTCATTCCACATCAACGGACCTAGCAGATGTTGGATGTATTAACATTCTTTCATACTTCCAGAAGTCTGGGGGCCTTAAGGACCTTACCTAACGGTGAAATTGAAGAGCACAATGAAGAGGACAGAGAGACAGCCGTTGATAGACTCTGGAAGCTGTCCTTGCAGCTCGGCAAATGCCCAAGGCCTGGATGGTCTGGGATGATGACTATGCTGGAGATCATCCTGGTCAGTCCTCAGTCATGTTCCTACCAATGATTGACATGGATCCAGGAGATCTGACTTGCATCAATTCCACCCTTCACTTCATCTGTGATCAAGCAACTCGCTACCATGTTACTCCAATGGTAACCTTTGATCAACCACTATGGTGGAAAGCGATGACAATTATCAAAAGTGAAGCACCTGGCAATCCATTGAAATCTGTCATTCTTCGACTTGGTGGACTTCATGTGCTCATGAGTTTCCTTGGAACAATTGGCCATTTGATGTCAGGCTCTGGCTTGGAAGAAATCCTCAAATTAGTGTACTCACCTAAAACGGTACCCAAAGTGCTCTATGGAAAAGTTGCCAAGGCCATTCGAGGTCATTTCATGGTTGATGGAGCACAGAACACCCAAATGGGAGCCAAAGCTTTTCAAGCCAAACTGCCCGTCCCAGCAAGATATTCTGTAGAGTCAGAGGATGTGTCAGAGTTGACTGAAGACTGTTCCATTGCTGGTAAGGATGATGAGGACACACAATGTGAACCAGTTTCTGATCAGGCAGATGGAGACGGATCAGCCGTCAGGAACTAGGAGAAGCCTCAGATCTGTATGACAGTGTTATGTCTGCCAGCACAATTGAGACAAATGCAAGTCAAATACTCCAGTTCATAGCACAGCATGTGAAGTCATTGAGCATATACCTCCAGAAAATGCAGCAACTAGAACAGACACATCCTCATGTTTACAAGCGATTTCAGGAAGACAGTCTGCCAGTTGTTCGGAGGTCAGATAAATACTGGGCTGGACTCTCCCCCAACCTTGTAATAGAACAAGACCTCATGAGAAGTATAGAAACGACTGGAGGACTGACACAGGGAAGGGGCATGACTGAACCACAACGTTTGGTGTGGGTTCTTTCCAACCCTAAAACATCTGACATCAACAATGCCATGCAAGAACTGACACATGTGAATTATGAGACTAGTGAACAGCACAAGGACCTTTCTGCTACAAGACAGGCAAGATAATGCCTGTCTTGTAGCAGCCCCCCCCTTCCCCCTTTTCTACTCTGTACATATAGTGTTTTATATTTGTTGATTTTATTTTTTATGCTATGTTAATGAATTGAAAACATAGGACCACAATGATTTTTGTGTTATCCTTTTAGCCCAAATGTATGACTGTAACAAATAGTAAAAGATCTACAAGATAAACTCGATGATGAATCTGTAAGCCCTCGACGCACTACACGTAAACCAGCCCCAACAGGAAAAATGTTTATGTTCCAAAAAGAAATGGCAGAGAAAAAGGTCAAAATGCTCCTCAGTATGTATGACCAATGAAAGGTCACAGTACATACAATCTGGGAACCCAGAGCCAGTGAGAATGAAAAACAGCGCCCTCTGCTGTTTGTACTATCTCTCACTGGCTCTGGGACAATGACGACGCAGCACCTGTGCGCAAGGAAACCGGGGTTTTAGTCTGCCTTCACGCTCCACTTCCGGGTGGTGCGACTATGTTTTCATTCCCACTAACAATATTTCTACACGGTTCACTAACACCACTTCTCCCAGAGAACATGGATCGTTTTGGTTATAAGCCCACTTGTTTCTATGATGAAAGAACAAGTTAAAATGTGAATATCTTTCCGTGGTTTTGTCTGCTCCGCGGACGCTATTGTTAAATTAGTTTCGGCTTGTTTCGAGTAGGGAAGGATCAGCGGACACGTAAATCCCGCCCACTACATTTGATTGGGTAAAGCGCGGCCTGCTTCCTGATCTGAAGGCACGCCCACGCCCACACAGTGCGTACACGTTATGACGAACCTTCACGACAGATTCCAACGCAGAGCAGAATCTGTTCTTGAGAGATTACAGTACATACCACAAGAAATCGCTTAAAGTCCCAAATTCCGGAAACTGAATTAGGACCCTTAATTTTTATCCCACGAAGTTCGTGACCCATTTTTTCACCCAGTGCCAATTGCCTATGTAATCCTGGGCGCTACACTCCCTCTGCCAGCCTAGGGAGAGCCTAGAGCCGAGATCATGCCTCCTTCAATGTATGAGAGCCAACTGACCTTCTTGTCACCTGACAGGGGGAGGTTCCCTGGTTAGACGTAGCGCATGGAAGGAACACGTTATTCCAACCAGTTCCTTTCCCCTCCATCACCCGGCTGACTAGGGGGAGGCAGTATAGTGACCAGGATTACTGCATGTTTTTGTGAGGGTACCTACCCTAAGAGACACAGGGAGAACATGCAAACTCCACACAGAAAGGCCCTTTCGCCAACCCCACCTAGGGTATGGGCACTGATGAGCGGAGGAGAGAACACGCCCACAGCTTCCCCGGCGGGAATCGAACCCAGGACCTTCTAGCTGTGAGGCGACAGCGCTATCAACTGCGCCACCGTGCCCCCAACTAGGACCCTTAATTGACAACCTGGTGAAAAGCAAGGAAAATATTTTAGCGCTCTACCTCAAAATTAGAGATCATGTCACACCAGATGCGGATGTAAGACGAAGGGTTGACGCATGCAAATCCATCTCAAAGGGCCTCTTGAAAATTGCATATGATGGTCATGGTCACAGATGTTACGTATGGGCCCTCAGAAGAAACCGTATATTCCGTATTTTTCAATAAAAAGCATTTTAATCCGATCGGTGGCCTTTTTTTTTTTTGCATTTTCTCCATGCTTTCAACTACGTGACTCTATCGGTTGGGAGGTGTATTGCAATCTGATTTGCATTATAACGCTTTGAGGAAATGGCCACCGATCTGATTAAAATGCTTTTTATTGAACAATACGGAAGATACAAGTACTTATACCCACCCGGAGTGAATTGTAACATCCGTTGTCATGGAGTAAGCACTTTATATTTGAAAATGTGTAATGGTGAAAGTGCGAAAATCTGGTTGAAATGTGAATAACAAAGAGAAAATTGAGAAAGGTTCAAAATATTGATTGCTTTATTTTTATATTGTTGATGGAGCTGTTTTTCCCTATCACCCACACAAAGTACCAGACACTTACATAAAGAGGCGATAAAGAAAAACCAGACTCAGAACACAGGTAGCCATTGGGTATAACGAAATATCTTGTATTCGGACAGAGAGAGAATGGAAGGTTACAGTGTCACAGGTATGGTAGGCATCATCGGTCGTGTCTCTCTGCCGTTTAACAGAGAAAACACTGAACTTTAACAGCGTCCGTTAACATAAACATATGACATCATAGGATGTGACATAGATGAGTTTCCGGGCGAAGGTGGACTTCTTGGATTGGATGAGAGTGATGATTACGTCGTCGTCAGATGAGGATGATGATGGTAGATGATGAAGATGATGATGATGGTGTGACAGTTTATCTTTGGACAAACAGCGTCCACATGTCTAGGTCAACACGTTGACATCGGCTCTGACCTGTCACTGGTCAGTGGGGATTTCGTGACACTGAAGAAAGGGTTAGCGTATGTTACGACCCCCTGTCTAGGGTAGGGGAGGTGACATAATAATGGAGGACAAAGTCGCTTTCAAAAATGTATTGATTTTATTTTCCTTTTTTTGTGCAGAGATTTCAAGCTCTTTTTGTCTTTTTTTTTTTTAGTGCCAAAAACTTCAGGGTGTCGGTTTACAAAATGTTTGCAAAATGTCTACCTAATAAAGAAAATTACCCCCCTAACCTAAACCTAACAAAAGAAAATATACAATACTAAACTTACTTTCCTAACTAAAGAATCAACAGAAACAAGGAAGTGGTTAAACCAAATAAAAAAGACCAAGCACCCCTACAAGGCAAGTGAACAGATTAATACAATAATGAATTAAATAGGCAAATATATACAAAGTAACTAACTCAATAATACAGGTCAGAAAACAACAGGTTTAACTATAAGATAACTAAATATCAAACAAAGTAACTGAAGGACAAAGGAACAAACTCATACCAGCACCACACCCAGACTCAGACTCACAGCTTCCACCACCACTCATGACCTTATATGGAACATAGAAAAACAATATAAACAAGCCACAAATAATCCCACAATATTCCAAAGCATCATAATTACCTAAATAAACCAAATACAAATATATAATAATAAATACAAATACGGCTGGCCGTAACAGCGTAGAAAAGAACACTGATAGGAAGTGTTCTCAAAACAACAGATAGCCACAGAAAGCCTGTAGCTAGTTTGACCTTGCTCTGACAGAGAGACTGGGAGTACAGAAGCAACATTTAACATGACTGATTTAGGCCAATATGAAACCATTATATTAAATTGACATTTTAAGCAGGTTTATGGACCCTAGACACATTATGATAATCAAGATAACGAGATTAACTCTATCAATTGTATTTATTTTTTCTTTCCCTAACAAAAGTGTCCCGAAGGCACTGTGTATGGATGACACGAAAATTTTACGATGAAATATAATAGCAATCCAAAGGGCCACACAGGAATTATTATACTCCGCTACAGGTAAAAGTCTGGAATTCTAAATTTACTTGAGTAAAAGTACAAAAGTATTTGCATCAAAAAGTAAAAGTACTCATTATGCAGAATGTCCCGTTTCACAAGGTTTCAAAGAAATCTTATGAAACTAGCAGATCTACATGACATTGTGAGCTTGTAGATCTGCTATTTTCAAATGGCCGAAATGTATAAGGCTGAGGAAGTTAATGTATGTTTTGTAATAATAATCCAAATCTACAAAGTAACTAGTAACTAAAGTTTTGAAATAATTGTAGTGGAGTAAAAAATAGGTTCAATATTTGACTCAGAAATGTAGTGGAGTAGAAGTAGAAGTATAGACAATTGGAAATACTCCAGTTAAGTAAAAACACCTCAAGTACTGTACTTAAGCACAGTAATTGAGTAAATGTACTTAGTTACTTTCCATATGTAGGGAGAGCCTGCACGATTGTAACGTTTTTCACGTTTCACTCTTTTACTCAGCGATATTTTTACCTACATAATATGTAATATTTTCAAGCAAAGGACCTACACATGTCCGCTATCATAAACCACTTAAAGTTTTTCAATTGATAAAACAGGTCGTGAGTTATTAAACCGAAAGTGGACGCTGTTTCGATGTTACATTTTAAGCACATATGAGACTAATTGTAACAGCATGAGTTACTAATGTAACACTGCTAAAAAACAGCATTAAACAAATCGTTTTGAGCTTAAATCAATTATATGTATTTCAAGCAACTGTTTTACATTGTTTTCATACCAAGGATGTGATAAGATAATGTATCAAACATAAGGAATTTATTAAATATTACCGGATGGCAGTTTGAGTGAATTCCATGGGAAGATACATTGATTACACCTAAAAAGATACGTGTTACAATCGGGTCGCTCTGCGCTCCACTGCTTTGGCTTTGTTTACAGCACAGAACTAACGTGCATAGCGTAATAAAACGATGTAAACTGATGAAGAACAGATACATGCAGACAACCATGTGGATTTTAGCTCAGCAACATTATAGGAAAGATTTGTAGACCAAAGATACTCAAGGTGAAAATGTTTACTAACTTTGAGATAAATCAGCTTTTCTGCAAAAACTCTCTCTAGCCTGGATGAAAATACTATGTACTTCCTGTGCACGTTCATTACAGCACTGGTACATACTGATGTGATGACGTTATGATGGCATTGACCAATCAAGAGAAAACCTGCATGTTACAACCATGACGTGTGACAATCGTGGCGGCGCTCCCCTAATTGTAAATAGGCTCTTGATCTGTTTGTATGACATCTAACAAATTATTAGAAATAATAGACCTTAATTTTCGAATGTTTAAGCATGTTATCATGTGGGTCTACTTTATTAAATTTGAGGCATTTGAGGAGAAATTGGAGGCTACATTCTGTGTCACTCAGGGAGACTACAAGCGAAACCCCGCCCAGTGGGCTCTAAACACGGCCCTTCTGTCTATTGGTTGGGGGTTAAACCCCACCCTTCTGCCTCGTCTGAAGTCCCGCCCTGCTTCCTGTCTGCTTTGCCTACAACATGTTTGTCTTGCTCTATGCGTGCCTTGCGGCCCTATGGCTCTACCCCCCTCCCCTAAGGCAAGTCAGCCTTATCAAACCACGTGACTTCCATAGGGAATGAATTGAAATGGCCTTATGCCTCACGTAAGGCATAAGGCAGCCACAAAACACTTGTTTTAACTGTGTGAGGGAGGCCTCAGGAAATCAAAGGAAACAACGCTAGTGTTTTCAACACTCAAGCAGCCATGGATGGTGACTATCAATACCTAAGGAGTTCAAAACCTCCATATGCGCTCTGTCAGGACAGTAAGCATCAGCTTCAGGGCTGCTCCAGGTTCACAGCGATGTCATTGGAGCGACGTAACTATGTGAAGGAGAAAATATCCTGTTATGGATGCCTGAGATCCGGCCACATTGTTAAAGATTGTCGCTATCGCCATGTTTGTGAGATCTGCAAGTGAAACACCCTACATGTCTCCATGACTTCAATTATGGGATGGTAACAACTGCACCTTCTACAGCTCCAGAAAGAAACGATGCACTTTATTAAAGTCTGACTTGGTTTACTCAAGGTGGGAGAATGACTTTCTGACCCAACTAATAGTTTGAATGTTTTCTATGTACACGTTAACTTTTGGTTTGACGGGAAAATCATGTGTGACTCTTAATGATTTTGGTGGGAGTGCAACGGACCCAGGACAGAAACTTTTATTTTGAAAGGTCTTTGGGGAACACCGGAAGTGCACCAGCGCACTGGGAACAACTGACGCTTTAAAGCCAGTCCAACGTGAGTTGGGGGGGATGGGAGCAGCAGCAGCAGAACGGCTGCTCAAATGTTTGGCTCGGAGCCACAACTTGAATCAAATTTTGATATATTGGTTTTAGTGGGATTCCTAGTAAACCCTGTGTTATGGATGGAGTGCTGGACATGCCACTGGAAAGGCACCTGGCTAGCTCCTAGCTGGAGAGGGAAAAGGTGAATGTCATTTTTTGACTGCACTTTTTAATTGGTTATGTGGGACATGTGTTGATTTATGACAGTTTATTGATTATGTGTTTATGCTTTTTGTTTCTCTAGTTTTCACGTTGATCTATAATAAAGAATCTTCAAAATCATCAGTAAGACTCCAACCTCTTTCATGCCCAGCTGGGAACCGTTACATGGAGATAAGAGGTTTCAACAATATTCAATAGGTATACCTCCAGTCATAAATAGAGCTCCATAAATAAGGTGTTTAGTCAGTGGAGTCTCTCTGTGGAGCTCTATTCCCCATCGTGTTCCAAGGCCAGGTAACACTCAGTTCCAGGAAGGAGCAGACAGTGTATTTGGAGCAGGTGTTGAAGTGTGCAGTGTTGCCAAGTCTGCTTATTATAAGCAACTTTGGGCTTGTTTTCCTTTAGCCTAAAGTCGCTTGTAAATATTGGTAGCTGTGGTTTGTGTTTGTTTGGGGGCTTGTTTCTAAAGTGTAGTTGCTTATTTGGGCTCGCTTCCTATTAATGTTGTATGTGGTTCTTAAACGTTTTGAAGTCAAGGACCCCCACATTGATATGTGTTTGGCCACGGACCCCCATCTGAAAAGGGAATTGGTTGGAATAACGTGTTCCTTCCACGGGCTACGTCCTACCGGGGAAACTCCCCCCTGTCAGGTGACAAGAAGGTCAGTTGGTTCTCATGCATTGAAGGAGGCATGAGCTCGGCCATGGGCTCCCTAGGCTGGTGGGAGGAGTGTAGCGCCCAGGATCACTTAAATAATTTGCACCGGGTGAAAAAGGGTTACAAAATTGTGGGATATATATATATATATATATATATTTAAACAATATAGAGCTATTTTACACTGTTACTGAACAAATACTCTAGCAATGATAACCGTCACAATCTAGAGCTATTTAACACTAGCAGCAGATATAGTAGAAGTGTGTTTGTGTTTCTCTGTTAGAAATAGAAAGGTGTGTGCTGCATACTAACTACTGATCGTGCCTTCACAGTCCCCCTGTGTTCTCATACTGTCAAACTATCATGGTGGCAAATAATGTAACCGCTTAAGCCCTTTATCATGGTTCCTCGGAGTTAGTACAGGGGGGCTAGTAGATCGCCTATTTTCGGCAAAGAGAGTTGGCGACACTATAGGGTATTTTCTGTGTTCTGTTATTGTGGCGAAAGCTTTCCCCACAATATGGTGTCTCAAAAGACCCCCCCCAACACACACACACGCACGCACGCATGCACGCACGCACGCACACAGTGGTGGAAAAAGTACTCACATTATTTGCTTAATAAAAGTATCAATACTGCAATTTCGAATTTTACAAGTAAAAAGTCTGGAATTCTAAATTTACTTGACTAAAAGTACAAAAGTATTGGTATCAAAATGTACTTAAAGTACCAAAAGTAGAAAGTACTCATTATGCAGAATGTCCCATTTCAAGTTTTCAAATGTATGCAGATCTTCAAGCTCACAATGTTGAGCTTGTAGATCGGCTATTTTCAAATGGCCAAAATGTATATAGGGTTGAAGTGGTTAAAGTTAAAGTTTAAAGTTTTCAAATAATTTGAAAGACAGACAGACAGACAGACAGACAGACAGACAGACAGACAGACAGACAGACAGACAGACAGACACCTTACCATTAATGAGTTCCCTCGGCTCTTAGGAATAGATACATTAATAGATTCCTACATGAGTAAGCAGATCTATAAATACATTTATAAATAGGTTCCGTGGACAGATTCCTGGTCAATTATTAATGAGTCATAATGGAGGCTGATGTTCACAACAACATTATCCATCTCTCTACCACGTCGCCTGAAGGCCTGTGTGTGTGTGTGTGTGTGTGTGTGTGTGTGTGTGTGTGTGTGTGTGTGTGTGTGTGTGTGTGTGTGTGTGTGTGTGTGTGTGTGTGTGAGAGTGAGTGAGTGAGTGAGTGAGTGCCAGAGATGAGTCTCGAGCCTCTTAAAAAAGAAGAAAATCATTATGTGTTCATACGATGTAGCCTAAGGCTGAAATACAGTTATGATGATCCTCATATAGAATGAATGTTTATCAGAATAGTAGGCTACATTAATCTAGGCTCCTTAGCTCTTAATGAGCGCAACTCATCTGCGGTAGGCACAGGCTCACACACAGCCTGACAATACGAAGGGTATCTGTTATAATGACATGGTTCTCAGACATACAAACTCTGATAATATTGAAAAAAATAAGGAAATGGTTCATCACAAGAGGAGATTACAAACCAAGTCCCTGATATGAGGAATCTTTATAATTTTTTTCATAGAGGATACCCCAAGAACATTATGATCATTATGTGACTTGGGCCCAACAAACCCCAAGAAATAACTTATTAACAAAGCGCAACAAAGCCAAGAAACCCTCAACATTGTGTTTTACAACCATTGCGCAAATAAAGTAAAACAAATAGCAACGAAGAGCTCCAACTCTCAGACAGATTGGTTCACTCATCATCTAGCACTGACGGTCTATCTGGCTGTCCCTTCAGGGTAATATGCTATGCCATCTTGAAGCTAATCGTGGCTCGCCCTAATTTGGGACATTTCTTTTTAAAATTTTGTAATTTGGGACACATTTTGGGACACATTTTGGGGAAGGCTGCCTTCCCAAATTACTGTCACAGAGACATATTCTGGATAGACCAACACATTTAACATGCAGCCAAAAGGCTTCTCCCTTAAACGTTTTCTTTAAGTGGGAGTTATATGCAGGACCGGCTCTAGGCAATTTGGCGCTCTAGGCAATATTTTTCCTGACCCCCCCCCCCCCCCCCCCTCATTTAAAAATAAGAGCACCTCAGTCTCTTTTAAACAGAAAGTAATTCAGAGGACAGGAGCCTATCCTATGTCTGACAGCGCTGCGCCACCGTTTTCTACCACAGCGCCACCTAGAGCCTGCAAAAAGGCGCCCCCCCCCCCCCACCGCCTCCCCCCCTAGTGGCGCCCTAGGCAACTGCCTACTCTGCCTAATGGGCGCGCCGGCCCTGGTTATATGTACTGGGTCCTCATGTATTAATGCCGTTTTGAACTCTTGTGTTGCCACATGCAAAAGAGTGACGTTTTGATGTCTTTGGTGCTCTGGTAAACCTGTGATGTGACAATAAAGCTGATTCTTATTCTGGTAGGCCTACTCCTGAGGCAGCCAATGCTTATCTATGGGGGTTTCACGGCTCTAAGATACCTGTGATCCTAGTGATGATCTATTTATGTTTTCGGTACTCTGTCAAATGGATGGATATGGTAACAACTGTGTCATTCCTTTATTGTCTATGATTGAATGATGTCACACTCCCAAGTTAGAACCTCCCCCTGCAGGTGGGGATGATTGATTGATTTAAAAAGGGACCATGTGAATGTGTATTCATTTTAAACTTGCTCTGACACATGAGTGACCATTTTCATCCTCTCGTCACACAGATCCAGGAGATCACGTGATCGAAAGATCTCCACCACCATTGATTTCCTGCTCAGCGTATTTGGGGAAACGGCTGTAACTTTTTTTACTTATTTTTTTCTCCCTGCATTTTTGATGAGACGAGCTATATTCAACAGCCTTTATAAAGCGACCGGAGGGTCGCGATGACTTTTTTTTTCTTCTTGCGGAAGCACAGTGAAACCCTCCGTGTTTAGCAACCGTCGGGGGATCGATCATACTGGATATAAATATTTGTTGATATATAATTGAAAAGGTAAGGAAAACCCAAAATCGCTGGCAGATGGCGATTCATTAATGTATTTAATCTGGCGGTGAAAGAGTTACGTTTAAAATGAATGTTACCGAGCTAGTGAAGACCCGCCCTCGCTGCGGTTGCAGCAAATGGCATTCTTTTACCAGTCGCTTTTCGGGGACCGTAAGTTCCAAGATGTTGGATTTGAACTTGCAGGAAAGGTGCCTTCAAAACGGGTCGGTATAAACCAATGGGTCGTTTGACGGTTCCCTTCGTCCATATTGTTTACAGTCTATGGTGGAGACAAAGGGGAGGGGTTATCCGTTCATACTGTAGCAGGCCTTCCTCTCTGTTCTCTCCACATATACTTATGCTAATTATGCTAATTATCAGAGATTATTAAGCCTTTTAGACCGGGAACGCATCTCTGTAATTTTTTTAATTTCTTTGGCTATTCAAAAATAGCAGATCTACAAGCTTGTAGATCTGCTATTGTTTTTGACAAATTGTGAACATTTGTGCAAATCTTTGAATATGTATATCTTTTTTAAGCGCACATTTGTAACTCAAATCTTTGCTTCTGGGGGGTCCCTGGAACAATATATTTTGAGTTGGGGGTCCGCGGCCAAATACATATCATTTTAGGAGGTTCTTGACATGAAAAAGGTTTTCAACACCACTGATATACGGAAACAAACGTTTTTTTCAGAAAACTGTTTAGGATTTAGAAGACATTTGCACTCGGTGCCGCGCTATGAGCTTGTAGATCTGCTATTTTTGAATAGCCAAAGAAATCAAAATATGACACAGAGATGCGTTCCCGGTCTTAATGGGATAAGCCAACTGGGTTTAGGATTAGGGCGGGGCTCTGGGGGATTCATGACACTGTTATATTATGGTGTCCTGGATTCTGATTGGTTGGCAGAATTAGAAACATGTGATTGTCAACCTATTTTAATTTCCCCCCGGTTTGATGAGAATTCTATTTCCGGGACCACAATCTGTAGCCTACTGTAAAATCCTTGGTGTTTATTTAACTGTCGCATCGCGACGCATTGTGAGCTTGTAGATCGGCTATTTTCAAATGGCTGAAATGTATATAAAGCTGTAGTGATTAATGTATGTAATAATAATAAAAATCTACAAAGTAACTTGTAAGTAAAGTTTTCAAATAATTGCAGTGGAGTAAAAGTACAATATTTGCCTCTGAGATGTAGTGGAGTAGAAGTAAAATTGGAAATACTCCAGTAAAGTAAAAGTACCTCAACATTTTACTTAAGCACAGTACTTGAGTAAATGTATTTAGTTACTTTACACCACTGCCTGTAAGGGTAGAACCAGTGATGTAAGACTCAGGATGCTGTACGTGCAAACCTTTCTCTCTCACTCACTCTCTCTCTCTCTCTGTGTCTCGCACGCACGCACGCACGCACGCACGCACGCACGCACGCACGCACGCACGCACGCACACGCACACGCACACGCACACGCACACGCACACACACACACACACAACCTAGTTTTTTTATGTTCTGGGCCAAAAGAGAAAAAAATAAGTATATTTCTGGTTCTGGGGGCTGTCTCTTTTTTTTAGGAACAGCATAACGTTTGTCTCAGATTTACTGTAAAGGCCTGGCAGCATGTCTGGGTAGGATTAGGATTCTGCTGTAGTCCTTCTATGTGGTTTGGAGACAGCTCCACCAGATCAGCCTCAGACAGTAGGCAAGGGTGTAGCGCTATTTTTAGAAATGGGGCGAGCGCATCCACAGATAAGGGTGGCAGTGCAGCGGATGAGGTATAGAGCGACCGTCTTGGAAACCGAAGGTTCCAGGTTTGATCCCCGGCTTCTCCTGGCCACGTGTCAAAGTGTCAGTGGTGGAAAAAGTACTCAAATTTGTACTCAAAATGTACTTGAGTAAAAGTACAAAGTATTGGCATCAAAATGTACTTTAAGTACCAAAAGTAAAAGTAGTCATTATGCAGAATGTCCCATTTCAAGTTTTCAAATGTATAAACATCTTTTGAAAATAGCAGATCTACAAGCTCACAACAATTGCGTCACAGCGACACATTGTGAGCTTGTAGATCGGCTATTTTCAAATGGCCGAAATATATATATAGGGTTGAAGTGGTTAATGTATGTTTTGTAATGATAATCAAAATCTTCAAAGTAACTAGTAACTAAAGCTTTCAAATCATTGTAGTGGAGTAAAAGTACAAAATTTTCCTCTGAGATGTAGTGGAGTACAAGCAGTAAAAGTATTGGAAATTGGAAATACTCAAGTACAAATACCTCAAAATTGTAGTACTGTGTACTTGAGTACATTTACTTAAGAAAGTGCACTGGGAATTCTGCGGTCCAGTGGCTGTAGACGATGTGAATGCTCAACTAATGTTTAACTGATGCTTAATAGTGTAAAGTTATAGTGCTACCCATAGATCTACAAACCCACAAACAAACTCATCCATTACATGAATAATTATTAAAGTTGTATTGGTATATCTCGCGATGATATAATGTTTCTAGTGAGAATCTCAATGACTGAACTGAAGATTGTATTTAAAACTGAGATTTGTTTATCCTATATCCTGTATGAGTTCTCTCTCATGATTGGATATAGACCAATTATTTGTTTACCAACATTGAGACTGGACCAAGGGGCCAGCTTGAGATTTTTTACATTGACTCCAATACGGAAGAGACAGTTCATATGAATGGCCTGTAGTTTCGCTGTTTTACCCCTGCTGGTGTCAGAAAGAATATTCTCTCAATGTAAGCGAATGGGTATTTGACTTAACTTTAGACTTAATTTTCTTACCTTAATAAACATTGTCATAAATACTATATGCTTCCAGTCGCTAGTTTAAAGTCTCCTTTCAATAATCATGATATGCGTTTTGCTAAATTATGGTCCCATTTATTTTAAAATTGACGATAAAGTAGGCTATGCTTTAGGAGGGGCGGGATGATTTGATTGACAAGCTACACAACCAATAGCATTCATTCCCTGCCCCCGCTCTTGATTGACAAGCTACCCAAGCAATAGCATTCTTTGGGGATTGTTTTCCGGTTCCTGTTCCCATCGTGCTCTTGAGCATATATTAAAGATGGCTGATTTCAAATTCCTGAACAATCGGCTTCATTTTCGGTCTGTTGAAACCAGAGATCTGGCTTTGTCCATCTCTTTTATACAGTGCCCGGACCTCTAGCCGCGCACGGGGCTCTATTATTAGGCCTACGTCGTCTCCCCTCCCCCCTCCCCCCACACCGCACACGTTCGGTCGCGTCGCCGTCTTTGTCTGTTGTTTTTGCATAAACATGGATGGTGACTTTTTCTTCACGGCGCTCGTGACTCCAAATTAGGTGTTTTTGTTTGTGTGTTACGCACTGGATTGGAACTATTTGTGCAATGTTATTCTTCACAGTTGACCTCAAAGAAAGGTAGGCCATAAGATTGTTTTGTTGTTGTTGCTGGCTGGGTGACGATCATAGTGGAAGGATGTCTGTGCGGAGATTTAACCTGCGGTGCTTGGTTGTATGCTTTATCCAACACGACAGCCATGTAAACAAAGAACCAATGTCATTTACAACTAAACGTTGCTCTCAAGAATGTTTTTGAAAAAATTTGAAGTGAGAAATAGACGATGCAATAAGCGAAAAGTGATTCTATTTGATCGATTGAAATAGCAAAACGCTCGCCCCAAAACACAGTCGCCCCGGGGCAAATCCGGCGGTATTACAGGCAAATCGGCAGTATATAGAATGGGGGGCGAGTGTGTTTTGGGGCGAGTTTTTTTTTATTTTGTCATTTGTTTTCCGAGGCAACAATGGGGGAAATAGCAAAACGCTCGCCCCAAAACACAGTCGCCCCGGGGCAAATCCGGCGGTATTACAGGGAAATCGGCAGTATATAGAATGGGGGGCGAGTGTGTTTTGGGGCGAGTTTTTTTTATTTTGTCATTTGTTTTCCGAGGCGTACTTGTCTGCCCAGCCCAATACTTATGGAATACTTTCATTGCCGTAAGCAAGGAAATACTTTGTGTTGTGTACTTTTGGGTACATTTATTTATGTATTTATTAAGTAGCCGTGCAATAAGTGGGATAATGGTGGTTAATCGCCCTGAAGGGCTTTAAATGTCAATAATGACCCCCATGCATTATCCCTTGCATATTTTTGCGAGCGAAGACCGCTGATTTCAATGGCCGCCACTTCGTGTTGTTTCGGCTGTGGCCGTCGGCGTTCGGTTGTGCTGACAGTAAACGGTGCGAAAGTGTTTCCCCGTCCGGTGTGATCGTAATGTGGTGAGTAGAATTAATTATGTTGCGAGGTGGAAAATGTGTAGTGAGCAATGAGAAGTACCCTACGCCACCCGTAAATTCAGCGTGCACGTTGTGGCTGGTGTTGTGGTGAGATGTCAGATGTAGTTGTTGTGTTTAGTCGAAATCAATGCTGTGGGTATGGCGTCAGCAGGCGAGAGGTCCAAATGAATGGAATGGCTGTGGGCGTCAGCGGCGGAAGTAGCAATTCTCCCTTTATATAAGTAGATAGTGACTGTTTCATGTTATCAATTCCCAACAGATCCCCAAACCTGTTGTTTTGGTGTGCGCTGGTTTCAGTTCATTCAACCTCCTCTGTGTGTTGGCTAGTGAGGCGCGCCTTAGCGAGACATTATATACTTCATCGCGCAATGGTATTGCTCGCTGAGAATAGCTGACATACAAGCTCACAACCGTGTCGCAGTGAGCTTGGAGGTCTGCTATTCTCGCGACACCGTTGCGGGACGGAGTATAAATTAGGCTTTACGGGCTGCAACTGCGCGAGCCAAGCAAGCTCTGGCGCCATGATCATAGAGCGCTCCCCCTGTTCTTATGACAGCCACTGGAGGTGGGGTTTGGGGGACAACTGCTTTGAATTGCTATCATTGTTTACACACAACAGAAACCAAGGATTATATATTTCAAGAGCGAGAGATCACAGTACAAATCCTAAGCATTCTTCCTCCATACTGGGAGAAAAACAGCATCTGAAAGTTTGATGGGATGCATTTTTACATGTGAGTGCAGTGAGCACTTTTACATTGCATCTTATGAGCGGTGGGGTTCATTTGGTGCCGGCCTGCACGCGCATACTGGTTCTTATCAGTGTGACGTTGTCTGATAAGGGGTCTATAGGGATAATCGGTAGACTGGTAATTTCAAACAAGATTTCAAACTTGTATTATTAATTTTTGAATAAGAACAATATAGCTTTCAGCATGCTAACTTTCCTGGAATAGAAAGCCTGGAGTTTCTTTTAGCTTGGAATCCCTGTGGAGGGGTTTCTGAACTGTCCACAGCCCTCCTCTGAGACACAGAGTGAGTAAACACATATGGTACCATATTATAATGAGCATTAGTGAGGGCCAATTATATGATGATAATAATAATAATAAATATAATAATAATAATAATAATAATAATAATAATAATAATAATAATAATAATAATAATAATAATAATGATAAGGGTAATGATAATAATAATAATAATAAGAGACTTAAACTGCACAGTGGAGAGACTCAGAGATCTCTTGTGCTGAACCTCAAATGTTTTCAGCTTTGAAAGTGCTTCGTGTGAAATCATTCTGCTGTCGACTGTATTTCACTCGAGGCTGTTGCATTCACATGAGGATTCGCTCTCGGAAAGAGACAGATCGCTGCCATCTTCCCCTGACAGCATCTCAGGAACGTCGAACAGCCCAAATGATGACAACCGTCCTGGCTGACAGCTTTTTTTATGAGTTAGAAGATGACTGCTGCAGAATGATGACAACTGTCCCAGCTGACAGCTTTATCCCATTCAATCCCGTCATTTTTAGATTTCTTTGGCTATTCAAAAATAGCAGATATACATGCCGCGCTATGAGCTTGTAGATCTGCTATTTTTTTTGGAAAAATGTGTGAAAATCTTTGCATATATATTAGTTCTAAAGCAAACATTTGTAACTCAAATCTTTGCTTCTGGGGATTCTACAATGTCTTCTAAATCCTTATGTTGCTATATATCACTGGTTCTCAAACCTTTTCCATGTTAAGGACCCCCAAAATGATAATGTATTTGGCCGTGGACCCCCATCTCAAAATATGTTGTTCCAGGGACCCCCAGAAGCAAAGATTTGAGTTAAAAATGTTCGCTTAAAAAAAAATATATATATATATTCAACGATTTGTACAACTTTTCACGATTAAAAAAGAACAGCAGATCTACAAGCTCATAGAGCGGCATTCAGTGCAGCGCTATGAGCTTGTAGATCTGCTATTTTTGAATAGCCCAAAGAAATCTAAAAATGCTCTGCGTCCCCGGATTGAATGGGTTATATGAGCTAGAAAATGACTGCTGGGAGAATGATGACAACGGTCCATGGCTGACAGCTTTTTATGAGCGCTGCTGTAAGCAGTGATTGTGCCGTGATTTGTCCCCTGTCGTCCGAGAGGCAGGATGTGGACAGTCGTTATGGCTGTAAAGTATCTGGAATGATGAGCTTGTGGACAGTGGTGTTTATGAACGAGCATCATTTTCTTTAGGGTCAACACTGGCATTTTGCTCCTGTTGTTTGGTGTCAACATAGCAGTTGATGTAGTGTTTGTGTTGTGTAAAACCAAGCCAAGCTCTGCAATATGCAATATGCAATATGCAATATGCATTATGCAATATGCATTATGCAATATGTACAATAAGCCATAGAAATATAACAGACTGAACTTGAGAGAAAGAAGCAATTAACAAATGGGCATTGGAAACAGCTGAGCAGAGTTCTGAGGGATTGTAGATATCATAATATATCACTGTACTATCCTGCTTATAATGGCAGATTATAAGCAAACTTGTCTTGTCTCTCATGCCCCATGCCCCTGTTTCACTAGGACATACTCAACATTGAAAATAAATAGTGTCAAAACGCCATTTTATGTTGTCTTTAAAAAGTGCACATACATTCATTCATTAAGTCATAATTTCTGTGTGGCAATTAAAATTTAGACTGACTAAGTCAGGGTTTGAACCAGGTACCTTCTGACTGAACTCAACATTCTGAGCTACTGAATTGAAGCTGAGGGAAGGTAGCTCATCCACACCAGTTGTTTTTTCCCCCCATTTTTTATGAAGCCATGCCCTCTGCAATTGTCATTGGCTCTTCTGTATCAATAGAAAATTCAACTATGTAACAAAAAGCAAGAAGTCAAGAAGTGGTGCAATGTACGGTGCTATAAAGTAACAATGTAATTCAGGGGTGCCGTGGATGAAAAAAGTTATTAAAGATAAGGATAAGGATAATTCCTTTAACTTTAACTTTTATATGGCTATTAAAAAATAGCAGATATACAAGCTCACTGCGCATCATTGCGAACTTGTACATCTGCAATTAAAACAAATCAAAAAATCAATTTCTTAACTCAAATCTTCTCTCCTGAGGGTCCCTGGCACAAAAATAAATTCAGATGGGGGTCTGCGGCCAAATACAAACCTTTGAGAAAAACCGCTCAATATAAGCCTGTCACAATTATTACATAATCGTCAAATCGATTTTTTATTTTTTTTAGCTAATCGCAATTATTTAACACATTAACACTTTGTGATGCATTGTAAGCTTGTAGATCAGCTATTTCTTCTATTTTTACATGAATACAAATGATTAAATATGTCAATCATTTCTTTGTATATTTCAGTTATTTGTCATATCTGCCCTGTGCAACTTTTGATAACGAAGCCTAAAAGGCTTCATATGTTCCAATGTTCAATGGCCAAACACACAATTAAATCGTTAATCGCAATTATTTGAGTGACAATTAATCGTCAACTTAAATTTGTAATTGTGACAGCCCCAGCTCTAATACACCACTGGCTGTAGAGGTCATTCAATGTCTCGCCCCTCAGTCAAAGATGCAGAGAGAGAGATTACCAGCTCACATAATCACAACCATACATCTTCCACTCCATAAAAGGCCCATTTATCTGTCCCCGCTGCGGCGCGCTGCTGAGAGCAAACATTTAGAAAATGACCATTTGTCAAAGCCGTGGCGCGGCCCGCCCCATCCCCGGGATGGCCGCTGCATTTTGGGCTTTCTTTTTGCTGTTGCAGAAGATAGCAGAATTACGGGCAGAGTGTTAGCTGACATAATGCAATAGAGGCTCCCCCGTGGCCTCGGCGTAATGTGATTTCACCATGGCTGTTGTTCTGTCACACACTGCAGTCAGAGATGCAAGAGATGACATCTGAACTGAAGAGGCACAGAGAGAGAGAGAGAGAGAGAGAGAGAGAGAGAGAGAGAGAGAGAGAGAGAGAGAGAGAGAGAGAGAGAGAGAGAGAGAGAGAGAGAGAGAGCAGAGGACATAATGGATAATATCATCACTGTCGGGTGGAAACCTTGTATGTCCAAAATTGTTACTTTTCAGGAAATGGACAAAAAAAAGAACCTCTGTTCCAATGTAGTTATTATTGTGGTCACAAGCTATTGTTGATACTTTGCATTGGATCAATATTTATCTGTTATGGTCTCGTTCCAAGGCCATAACAAAAAAGGGGAACGACACAAACTTAATGCATACGTTTATTAACCAATGGTGAAATAATTTAAGAAAGCAACATATCAACTTTCCAAATCATACAGGCAGGGAAACAGACTGCCTACTTTAACTGAGGCTAAACCAAAGCAGCATAAAGAAGGGTGCTCTTCTGTATGGCTGCTCTGGCGGCCTGAGGAGGACTGACGAGTCACAGCATTGAATCACAAGTGTTTTATAGTGCTTGAGGAGACAATGGCCAGGTGTCTCCCCTTCCACTGATCATCTCCGACTCCACCCTCCAAACCAGCACTGCAATGGAATCTGGTTAGGCAGTACTGACACACACACACACACACACACACACACACACACACACACACACACACACACACACACACACACACACACACACACACACACACACACACACACACACACACACACACACACACAATCCTGGCAAAGGCCCCCAGGGGCCCGTCACATATCAAACTCACAGACACACTTAACCACTTTCAGAAAATGATGCGAGGCTTTTGCGAGCTTGCAGGTCGGCTCTTTTCGCCACTTGTACGAAAAAAACTAACAAAAGGTGTGGACCACTGGCGTACCGGTCCAGGTACCTAGGCTCAGTGTAGTAGCCTGACAGGCGGGTGTGCCAATATATCGTCCCGCGATATATCGCGATACGTTTTCGTGACGATATGTATCGTTTTGGAGAAAAAAAAAAACGTTTTGAAAAAAAAAAAAAAAAAACTTTTTTTTTTTTTTTTTTTTTTTTTTTACAATAATAATAATCAGGCATGCAAACAGCCCCGAGGTGAAAAGGGTGACAACATGTTGTTTTTTTTCGGGTCAGGTGTCACACTATTGCCCTATTTGGATTCAAAACGGCTATTGTAGCTGAAAAGCTACAAGTTTGCGTCTGAATAATGCAAAAACAGAATCATTTGTTTGCATTTTTTCTCCCCCATATATTTTCATAATAAAAAAGTGCGTATCGTATCGTATCGAAATCGTATCGAAGTTGTGAGCCAAATATCGTATCGTATCGTTTGGTGAAATTAGTGTATCGGCACACCCCTACGAGCGTGTTGCGGGTTCGAGTCCCGATCCCGACGGCCTTTGCTGCGTGTCACTCCCCATCTCTCTCCCCATTTCCTGTCAGCCTATACTGTCCTGTCAATAAAGGCATAAAAGCCCCCCCCCCCCCCCCCCCCCCCAAATGGGAACCATAGAAAGTTGAAATAAGGAGATACAAGATGTCTGCCTTGACAGCAACAATGTGATTGTGGATGCAGGGATGGCATCTGGACTGAGGACATATGTGATTGTAGCCGGGGAGAAGGGCTCATTCATAGGGGCAAGTGATTCTAATAAGGCTCATATGCTAAGGTCACTGGCAGAGGTCACTCTATAGTTTATAGTTTTTTTACATAAACAGAGAGATACATGTTAACTCTTTTCCTGCCATTGACGAGATTTCTCGTTTTTCTCTGCATGGCTCAGCTAGCCGTCGACGAGAAAAACAAGATTTTTTTTTTTTTTTTTGCTTTTTTAATTTTTCGTTTATCACAAAGGAAGCAGGAGATAACGCGATGCGAACATTTTCTGCTCCATTCACTTCAATGTTAAAAAATAAACTGAGACAAAATTCACATTTTACCTATTTTTGCAATGTATTTTCTCTAGCAGGGAAGGGGGTAGATTGTGTATATACTCTGGCAGTTAAAGAGTTGATAGATACTTTCCTTCATATGGATTACTACATGACAGCGACTACCCAAACATAGAACAAACATTGGAACATTCTCATTCTACTACTCTGCCACCAAAATGTAGAATGCCCTGACACCCTCCCTTGAACCCATCCCTTAACCCAAGACCGGGAACGCGTCTTTGGCTATTCAAAAATAGCAGATATACAAGCTCATAGCGCGGCACCGAGTGCCACGCTTTTTTTGAATAGCCCAAAGAAATCTTAAAATGACTCAGATCTGCGTTCCCGGTCTTAATGGGTTAAAGGATGTGAATCACTGCTTTCTTTCAAAACTAGACAGAAAAACTATCTATCAGGAGACCACTAGGGGAGGTACAGTAAATGCAATTTCCCACAGAAAGGAGGTGTCATTCACTGCTGATGTTTTTTCCCGTTCCTCCTTTGTACATATAGTGTTTTATATTAAAGGATAGGCAAAGAATAAGCATTGTGTTTCAGCCTATTCTTATTTTCGTTCATTGAATTTGGATTTTGTGTTTGATGATTTTTGTTGTTGTTGTAAGTCCACGCAATTGTGTTTTGATTTGTTGTAAACAAAGACAGAAAATAAAACATTGATTCATTCATTCATATTTGTTGATGACGTGATGTGTTGTACAGACAAAATGTTCTTAAAGTACCAAAAGTAAAAGTACTCATTATGCATCCTATTTCAAGTTTTCAAATGTATAAACATTATTTTGGAAATAGCCGATCTACAAGCTCACAATGCGTTGCATTGCGACGCATTTTGAGCTTGTAATTCGGCTATTTTCAAATGGCCGAAATGTATATAGGGCTGAAGTGGTTAATGCATGTTTTGTAATAATAATCAAAATATACAAAGTGACTAGTAACTAAAGTTTTCAAATAATTGTAGTGGAGTAAAAGTACAATATTTGGATCAGAGATGTAGTAGAGTAGAGTAGAAGTATTGAAAATGGGAAATACTCCAGTAAAGTAAAAAAAATCCCTCAAAATTGTATAAGTACAGTACTTGAGTAAATGTACAAGAGTTACTTTACAGTGAGGATAACTGATGCATTGATAAACCCTGCCGGTAAACACTGCCAATAACTGAGTTATCTGCTATTTATGACATCAAAACCAGGATGTTTAGATTAACTCCTCAGACCTGTAGTTGGAAGAATAGATTGGTGTTACAGTAGTTTGGTTTTGCAAATGTTAGATGTTTTGTCCCTCAGTGTTATTAAACTAGAACAAATGTGATAATCCATAATGTTTCCCAAAAAAGGTACTGTATATGATTTAATATAGACGTTAATTCTATACTGCTCTACTGTGTTTGTTCAGTAACAGGGGCAGGGACGCAGGAGGGGGGGGGGGGGGTTAGACGTAAACAGAACAATAACAACAGCCTGTACTTCCTTCCCCGGGGTCAGATCTCATCCTACTACCGAGGTCATCCACTTGATCCAGTGAGGTCGAAGGTCGACAGTGGATTATCGGGGGTGTAATGGCAGTAAAGTCATCAATGGGAATAATCTCTCATCTGCTCCTCATTCACACACGTTCTGTCCAAAACCGTTCCTTTTTTTTAATGACTATAAAAAACATTTTAAAATAGTGAAAGTAGCCTACAAATAGCCTATATTTTCGCTACTATTGTGTGATGGAATAGGATATGAATTTACGAGAACTGAAAATAAATTGAATTATGGAGATACAAGGTTTCCTGAATGAATGGGGGGGGGGGAGTCACTCGATTCAATCATTGAACACAGAATTTATTATAAATATACATAATTCCTAATACTTACATAATAATTAACACTATACATTCCATATATATGTATACAGTATACCGTATATATATACACACACAATGTGTATCACCACCATTACAAAAAATCCATGCAATAATATATATATACATTACAGTATATTGTGTATCTATGAAAACTACTTCTATAATAAATAATACATATTTCCATCTCTGATATTTGTACAGTCTAGTAATATTTACATTGCTGCTTTGGATACATGTTTTACCCATTAAAAATAAATAAATACCATTGGTCCTTTGATATTATAGTATATTGTATCGTACACAGTCAAATACTCTGTCTCAATTTAACTCTGAGAGTGTGCAAATGTAACCAAATGGACCCTTATGGGTCTGTAACTCTGAGAGTGTACACATGGAACCAAATGGACCCTTATGGGTCTGTAACTCTGAGAGTGTACACATGGAACCAAATGGACCCCTAAGGGTCTGTAACTCTGATAGTGTATGAATAGAACCAAATGGACCTGTGAGGGTGTGTAACTCTGAGAGTGTGTAAATGTAACCAAATGGACCCTTATGGGTCTGTAACGAGTGTGTCCGAATGGAACCAAATGGACCTGTAAGCGTCCATTTGGTTCCATTAATAAGAAATGAGAAAATAAGCTTTTATGAAGTAGTGAAAATAGCAGATCGACAAGCTCACAACAAGTCGCATTGCGAGATTGCAGATCGGCTATTTTCAATAGTTTGGGTCCTGGGGAGACATCAGATTTCTGTTTTGGGTCTTGAGCTAAAAAGTTTGGGAACGAGTAGCAAGAGTTGGTATGAATGAATTTATGTGGTGATAAAGGCAAAGAGCACATCAGCACCTCCACAACATATACAGTAGCAGACACAATATCACAGAGGATTAAAAAAACACAATAATAAAGCCATAAGGTTTATTTCCATTGTGGTACAATACTTGTACAATTGTGGCACTAATGTCGCCTTACAATCGTCGAGCTCGCAGTCTTTACAGGCGGACATCCCGTAAAGACTGGAGGGCCAGGGTCTGTCCGGCTCAACCACGAGGGCCTCGCCACCACCAAAGCTAGCCAAGTCCAACATGCGACGTGATGCCAGAGTGCGGACTAGCCGACACAAACTCAGGACTGAATCGCTGCCCTTGAGCTCTGCAGTGTTATTAGCTCCGCTGTCGTGCCGCAGTGTGTCCACGTAGGTGTGTCTTTCCACTCCTGGCTTTGCCCCGGGTTGGCTCCCACAGTGTCAGTTTGTATACCATGCCTGACACAAGTGCCCAGTCTCATCCTTCTCTCTCTGACCTTGTCTGTGACCCCGTAGAGGTCGTTCTGACGCGGTTCGCCCATGTGACACCAAGTGCCATTCAAAGCGTTCTTGCGTAGACGCCATCCAGGGCCTTTTCTTGCCATGCCGTGAGCGTTCCAACAAAGCAGCAGTCGTCCTCCTACTTTTGATGGGTTCCTCACACTGGGTCCATCATCCATGGAATTTTAACCGTTGTCAGGTATGAGCCGGTCTGGACAGCCATGGGTCAATCTGAAAGGACATTGAGCTTCTCTGTCACCAAGATCGAACACCGACACGCGTCTAGCACCGCCAGTGTGGGGGGTTACAGGCGTACAGAGACGGTAACGGGGGGGGGTGGGCGGCTGTTTTGCACTTCACTCGGCATCCTCGGAGGAGAGACATTTCTGCCTGGCCTCTTTGTCCTCAATCGTCGTCACCTTCTTGTTCCTCTTCGGGTCGATCCACGAGTTGTGGATGACGGCGTTGGCGGGCAGAGGCTCCGCCTCCGTGATGGACACCACCCTTTTCTTCATCTTGCTCTTCAGAACCTTCACAAATCACAATCAAAGTCAGTTTTGTTGACACATCAGCTCTATTATTCATACTTTTCAGAAAATAAAGGCAGGGGGGTGCAGAGGGAGGGAGAGCAAGGAGAAAACATAGACAAAGTACCAGGTCAAAAGAAAAGTCAAGGATCTGTACATTCAACACAGTACAGTACAACATAAAATATGGCAGGTATTTGCATGAGGTTGGACATATTGGTACAAAAAGTAGCAGGCATGTGCATGAGGTTAAACATATTGGTGCAAAAAGTAGCAGGTATGTACATGAGATTCAGCCTGGAATCCAGACGGATTTTTTCCGTTCAGCTGACTTTTTTCTTTTCACTTCGCTTCTCAGTCTGCCCGTCTTCCATTTGAGCCTGATTTCCAAAAGTCAACTGTTACGTAGGCACGTCATTGCTGATTGGATAGTGCTCAACGAATCACAGGAAGTGGCTTGAATTTTACATTGGAAGGCTCTGATCCGACCTGGCCCCTCAGACAATTACATTGGAAGTCTCCGGTTCCGCCCCGCCCACAGACCAATCAGAAATCCGAGACCGGCCCTTTCGTATAAGAAGTTGCCCAGACTGAGAGACGAAGTAAACAAAAAAAAGTCACCTGAACGGAGCGAATCAGTCTGGATTCCAGACTACATGAGGTTAGACGTAAGGTGTACCTTCTGGAACTTCTGCCGGGTGAAGGCGTAGAGCAGCGGGTGGAAGACGACGGTGCCGTACGCCATGACCAGGAAGGCCAGCCGCAGCCTGGCGGTGACGTCGCTGGGCCCCACGGCCAGGATGACGGCGTTCAGCGCGGTTATGGGCGACCAGCACAGCAGGAAGGTCGACACGATCAGCAGCGACATCCTGAACACCCTCTTCTGCCGCTCCCGTCTCTCACGGTGCCGCTTGACGGCGCGGCGTAGGGCGATGATGACGGAGACGGACGCGCGCATGCCCAGTGTGGGCATGCGCGGGGGGCCCCCACCGCCACCCCTAGCGTCAGTATTATGGGAGCCGTCGGCCTGGGTGTCGTCCTCGTGCTGCGAGGCCGTCATGGCGGTCATGGACGGGCGCTTTTTCCTGCGCGCCGCCGCCTTCTTCTTCTTCTGCGAGGCGTGGTGGTGGAAGCGCGCGCCGATGCGGATGTTGAGCGCCTGCAGGATCTTGGAGTAGGTGACGAGCATGGCGACGGCGGTGAAGATGAAGATGGGGATTTGGGCCAGCAGGTGGTAGTAGAGGCCCGGTTCGGTGTGGTAGCGGTGGTGGCTGTTGGCGTGGAGCGCCGTTCCTTCCGCCGCCGTCTGGTTGAGCTCGGCCCCGCCCCTCTGGGTGTAGAAGCCCACCTAGGGAAGGGACGACGTGAAGATTTGATGTCTCGATTATTGTGGCAAGAAATTGTGGCAAGAAATTATTGCAATTAACCACTTAAAACCCCAGCAACCGTGTTGAGGGGAAAGCTTTTCACAAATAATATGCAGGTGGACAAGCTCAGAACAGGTTGCGGCGCGACACGTTGTGAGCTTGTCGATCTGGTAACAGAAAACTGGAGCGACACCAGTATAGAGCACTGAGGGACTCCGCTCAACCATATATGGTTTAAGTGGTTAACAACATTATTGTGTTAATCAAAATGTGCTTAAAAGTCTTACACTGAAAATAGAAGCAGATGTTTTTGTCAAGAAAAAAATTATTATACTGCCTCATACATAATTTGTGAACAGGGATGGAACAATGTAGTAGGACGTAGAGCCTTTGTCCTACTCCTCCCGCCCAACACTCCCTGCTGACAGGCGCCGCCCCCAGCCCGTAGGATTACGTGCAGTGACAAATATCACTCTCCCCGCCCCCCTCCCGAACACGAGCCAATTGCGTTCGTATAGACGCTCGACAAAGCCAGATGCACCACAGGGACTTTATTATGTTATATTTATATTTAGTTTTGTGTCTGTGTGAATGTGAAGCAGGGCATTGCTGAGAAAGAACACTGGTACTCAAGCTAATCTCCCCTGAGTAAATAAAGGTAAAATAATTCATAAATCGTCTCTGTCGGGCGGAAACCTCATTATGTCAAAAACTGTTACTTTTCAGGACTAAAGTTCAAAGATAGCAAAAGTGGCAGATCTGCAAGCTACGAGCTTGTAGATCTGCTACTTTTGGTGCTTTTGTGTGACTCTGTAGTATGATCAAGTATGGGCATTCATTTACGAAAAAAACACATTAACCCATTAAGACCGGAACACGTCCGTGTCATTTCAGATTTCTTTGGCTATTCAAAAATAGCAGATATACAAGCTCATAGCGCGGCACCGAGGGCCGCGCTTTGAGCTTGTAGATCTGCTATTTTTTTATATATTTTTTATATTTGTGGAAATCTTTGAATATACATATTATATTTAAAGCAATTTTATTTTTAACTCAAATCTTTGCTTCATGGGGGTCCCTGGAACTAAATATTTTGAGATGGGGGTCCGTGGCCAAATACATATCATTCTGGGGCCTTGACATGAGCACCACTGATATTATAGCAACATAAATTTTTCAGAAAACTGTTTGTAGAATTTGTGGAATCCCCAGAAGCAAAGATTTGAGTTACAAATGTTTGCTTTAAAAATATATATATATATATTTGCAAAAAAAATATCCACGATTTTTCTAAAATAGTAGATCTACAAGCTCATAGTGCGGCACTCATTGCCGTGCTATGAGCTTGTATATCTGCTATTTTTGAATAGCCAAAGAAATCTAAAAATGACACATGATTCTTTCCCAGTCTAAATGGGTTAAGTTATGGAGATAAGAGGTTTCTTCCCGAGAGCAACAAAATGGTCCATTGCCTCACCTCCATGAAGGGCACCAGGAAGCTGACCAGACTGAGCACCCAGATGGCGGCCAGCAGGCTCAGGGCACGGCCCATGGTCAGCACCCTGTTGGCGGGTTTGACGGAGATGTCGTAGCGGTCCAGCGTGATGGCTAGCACGTTAGCCGCGGTCGCCACGCTGGTGAAGGACACGCAGGCCTCGTGGAAGCAGCAGACCAGTGCCGTGTCGCCCTGCAGGGGGCAGAAGAGTTCACTAATGAAAAACTTTTCACAATGAAAACTAACTGAAACCGTATTGTGTGTTTACAAAACTAACTAGAATCATACAGGAAATGTCCTTAGTTTTAGTTAATATTTCATACAACTAGTAAGTAAGGATTACATTTGGCGGAGCTTCATGATCAAAGAGACATATGTGTTCCTCATGAGTCAAGGCACATGTGTAAGCAAGTTTCATGGCTGTCGGCCAAACGAGGCATGACTTATGCCTGTTTAAAGTTTACATTTTCAAACGATTGCTATAGTGTCCCCTTTGGCCAATTGGAGTAAGATTGGTTTCAGTGATATTTGGAATGACCCTCTACCATACTGCAAAGTTTCATAAAAATATGACTCTGCATTTATGTGTTAGGGGCAGAAGAATAATTTTCATAAAACTGCAATATTTATTGGCCCCTGGAGGCTTCATTTCTATGCTGGGTTTGTAGATATTGGTCCAAAGTTAATGTGTAGAAAGTTTTGTGCACATTGTGCAAAAATCCGAGGAGGAGATAGATTTGAACAGTTTTTCATATAATTCAAAATGGTGGGAGATCTAAAGGTCAAAGGTCAAAAGTCAGAGTGGCATAGTTGTTCGGCATGAGGAGACGCATATGTGAATTGAAGTTTCATGGCTGTATGTCAAACAGGGCATGAGTTATATCTGTTCAAAGTTTGCATTTTCAAATGAGTGCTATAGCGCCACCCTTTGACGAATGTGTGAGTTTCATTTCTTGATCGTTTTCCATGACCCTCTACCATATTGCGGAGTTTCGTAAAAAATGACTGCACGGTTAAGCTAATTCTGCTATTTATGCCTAAAACGCCGGGAGAATAATAAAAGGTAGAGAAACAAAAAGGCACCATAGGCCGTACGGCCTTGGCCCCTTAATAATAATAACCTTTATGGAGAGCAGAACCACAGTGATGGTGAGGGGGATACAACCGGTGCAGACCATCACATCCAGAACATGCAGGTTCATGGTGACGATGTTGCTGACGGAGCTGATGAGGTTGGACTTCATGCAGTACAGAGCCAACACCGTCAGGTTGGAGCTCAGACCCAGAACCATCTCCAACATGAGGAACCCCGTAACTGATACCTGGATGGATAAATACATGTAATTATAAATTATAGATCCATCTCTGACATTATAACCTGCCACTGATATACCTGGAACATAGAGGTGTCGCAATTATTTGGAAAATAATACAACATTGCAATATGAACTACCACAATTTCAAAATCACAGAGGCAGCAATCAAAGAGGTGTCCAAAACTGACTTCTTAACTAGGAATTCTAGTGTTTTACGTAATATTTGGTCCATGATTCCAATACAGTACAATATTAATTTCACCCGTAAGTGTATACTAAAGGGACGGTTGTGTTTTCTTCATGTTTGTCTCACTATTTAGAAGTCATACACTGTATGCTTTACGTTACTGCTGACAATGTCCAGTTTTCTTCAAAAAGTCATTGGTTTCCATTAATTTCAGTATGTTAATGTATGTGAATTGTATTCAATGGCTAAACACGCAGTGACACAAGTAAATATCCTTCAAATATCAATTTATGGTGACAGTATCTACAGTAATGTTGTGGTAGCTATAGGCCTACAGTTGACAGAATTGAAGCTTGACTTAAAAAACATTTATTCAGCAGGATGTAATCATAATCGCAATATTAGTCTGACAAATCATAATTAGAGATTTTCCCCCAATTGTTAAGCCCTACCTGGAAGCTGATAGGGTATGGGTATGGGTATCCGGGGGCAGCCGGTGTCACAGTTCGGCTGATGGGCTCGGTGTTGTCGGTGACGGTGACGTTATTCATGGTGGCTTCTGCTTCCAGCTGGGGAAGTATGTGCATTCTCCTGGAGAGAATAGAGACACACACAGAGGAGCTGGTGAATAGAGTGGGGTCCAGGGACCCCACCCCAGGGGTCCTTGAGGGGGCTCCAGGGGGTCCACAGCAAAATGTGTTGTTATATAATCTTTTTAACCACTTGAACCCTATTTTAACAACATTAATCTCGTGGGCAGTGAATGCTGGACCCTGAAGCAAACCCTGCAGAAGTCTCTAGATGGGTGCTACACCAGAATGTTGCGAGCAGTACTTAACATCAGCAAGAGTACACATGTTAATAACAAGATCCTGTACGAGGGAATACCAAGGGTGAGCGAGAAAATTGCAGCAGGAGAATAAAACTAGCAGGACACTGCCAAAGGCATCAAGAGTTGCCAGCCAGCAAATTGGTGCTGTGGGAACCAACGCACAGTCATCGGTCACGAGGATGTCCCACATTAACATATGTGGATGTAGGCTACTCAAGAATTATGCTGGAGCACAAAGTACAGACGAACTGGCCAAATGTATGGAGAACCGGGATGACTGGAATCTACGATGGAGAGCTCGTCTGAGGACAACCTAGAGAGGGGGGGGGGGTGGTCTGTGGCCAAATACACACTGATTTGGGGACCCTTGACATGAACATGTTTGAGAACATATATCAAAGACGAGTTTATCAGGTGTGTGTGTGTGTGTGTGTGTGTGTGTGTGTGTGTGTGTGTGTGTGTGTGTGTGTGTGTGTGTGTGTGTGTGTGAGAGAGAGAGAGAGAGAGAGAGAGAGAGAGAGAGAGAGAGAGACAGACAGACAGACACACACACACATGTGGCATGAGATTTGAATCATGATGTCCCTGATTATGTTGGCTCATTATGCAAATTATAATTTTTCTGCTGTCATTTCTCAATTGTTATAATTGTGTGTGTTGTATTTTTACTGTGTTCTCTGCTGAATAGACAATTAGGATTCTCAGTTTTACTTGGAGAATAAGGCTTAACTGTGAAATTAGATTTTCAAACGGTAGTGTTGTGTTATTGCCTTCCAGAGGCCTGTTTCACAGTGAAATGTATGAATGCGTGTGCCATTGCACATCATGCCTCTGAGCGGTACAGTTGCCATCATCACCCTCAACAAAACCAGTGGTGTAAAGTAACTAAGTACATGTACTCAAGTACTGTACTTAAGTTCAACTTTGAGGTATTTTTACTTTACTGGAGTATTTCCAATTTTCGATATTTTTACTTCTACTCCACTACATCTCAGAGGCAAATATTTTACTTTTAGTCCACTGCAATTATTTGAAGACTTTAGTTACTAGTTACTTTGCAGATATAAATTATTACATTATAAAACATACATTAACCACTTTAGCCCTATTGTATACCTAGGCTATTTGAAAATAGCTGATCTACAAGCTCACAACGTGTCACGATGCGACGCACTATTGAGCTTGTAGATCTGCTACTTTCAAACATTTTAGTACTTTTACTTTTGGTACTTTAAGTACATTTTGATACCAATACTTTTGTACTTTTACTCAAGCAAATGTTTAATTTCAGACTTTTACTTGTAGCAGATTACTTCTACATTGCAGTATTGATACTTTTACTTAAGTAAAACATGTGAGTACTTTTTCCACCACTGGCTATAGCTGACCCACAGTCTGCGACCCACAGTCTGCATTTGGGAGAAAAAGAAAGCTATCAGTCCTGAGTCAACGTGCTATACAGGTGCGTGCGGACACGCGCGCCGTAATTAATAATGGAATGAAATGGAACAGAGATCAATAGACAGACTGACATACATAGAGAATAACAAGCTACTTTAGTGTTTGGTTAAATATAAATAATCCCCTCCCCCCATAGCAATCCACACAGACTGAAGATAAACTAGAAAAAGTGCTCCTCGGAGCACAAGTCTCCGCCAGGTCAGGTAGGTTATTATGGCCTCCTGGTGGCGCTATAATAGGGAAATCTGAAAAGGGTGCCATTTATTCTTAGGCCTTTCACGGCAATCAGTACTGCATTCATGATTTGAGGCATTTTGTTCCAAAAATGTGGTTTGCTAAATTAGACCTGCTGGTGGCGCTATAACAGGCCAATGTGAAATGGGTGGCATTTCTTCCTCGGCCTATTGGGAATGTTTGTGCCAAATTTCACGGAAATCGTATACTGCGTTCATGATTTGAGGAAATGTGTTCAAAACGGACCTATCCAGCAAGCTTTGGAAGCCAATGTTAGCCAAGTAGGATGGAATATGAAATATCGGACACATCCATCTTGATCACATGACTATAGAGATACTGTTTGCGTGATTTTTGGACAGAATCTGAAGGAGTAAGAACAAAAAAATTGTTTTCCAAAAGTCAGCCTCCTGGTGGCGCTCTAAAAGGCATATCTGAAAAAAGCACTCTAGAATAACAAGCTACTTTAGTGTTTGGTTAAATATAAATAATCCCCTCCCCCCATAGCAATCCACACAGACCGAAGATAAACTAGAAAAAGTGCTCCTCGGGGGAGTGTGCGTGCAAAGTTTCACGCAGATCGGTGCAGTTATAGGTAAAAAACCAAATCGGCATGTTATAGCGCCACCATGAGGCTGATTTGAACGTTTTCAAGTGGAATGTCTTCCTGGGCAAAGTGGGAATCTACGTGGAAAACTTCACGGAAATCGCATGCTGCGTTCATGCTTTTAAATTTGTTTTACCAAAGTTTACCATGGTGGCGCTATGACAGGCTGATCTGAAAAATGTGGGGCAGAGGTTCTGCTGTGGCATCCAGGGAGTGTGTGTCCGCAGTTTCACAGCGACCGGACCAACGGTGGTGGAGATTAGCTGGTCACAGAGAGAAGGACGGACGGACGGACGGACGGACGGACGGACGGACGGACGGACGGACGGACGGACGGACGGACGGACGGACGGATGGACGGACGGACACACGGACGGACGGACGGACAGACAGGGGACAGACAGACAGAACTTGATTGTAAACAATCAATAGTTCATAGTTGCTCATTGTGTCATATTTTTGCCCATACATAGAATGTGGTCCTGTTTCCATAGTAGTAGTAGTAGTATGTACATGGTGATATGATTGACACACTACATTCAAGCTGTCTATGTTGGGTTATGGGCCAAAATGTCAATGTGGTGCAATCCTAGTTTTTTTATTGTTTTTTTCTAAATTCTGTGTTTATATACATTTTTCAGAAAGGACAAAATTTGAATTTGTTTTCATACAGATATTCGACATCGGTAAATATTGGTTATTGACCATAACAGCAAGGTTATCAGTATAGGCCAGAAATGTCATATCGGTGCATCCCTAATGATTTCCCAATCGATGTGTCTCTAGATTGAATCCTTCAGAAAAGAGGTTATAGGAACTAAGCAAGCACTTGTGTGAATGTACTTTGTATTGAAGTGAAGGTATTGAATTGAAAAGGTATTGAAAGTCAAATACGCAGCCAAATACATATCATTTTGGGGGTCATAATTGACATAAAAGTTTGAGAACCACTAAGTTATGTTATGCATGAAGACTAATTCAGTTATGTGATGCATAAAGCATGATGCAGTTATGCATCCACAAATGCTTTGTTTGAAAGAAAAACTGCTTTAACTTCATTCCCACAAATGCCCTGAAGATGCCATTGGCTCAGTAAGTGGGCCGCATGTGTAAGGACCCCCCCCCCCCCCCACACACACACACACATACCGATCAGACAGCTAATCATAGAGCAGCGATAACTGTAAAAAACATAATTAAAACAAGTAATTATGTAATTCCAATTAGCTGTGATTGGCTCGTTACAACTCTGATCAGCTGTGATTCTGATTGTATTTGAAAGCATTTCTGCAACGTTGAGCATTTACACTGTCAGTACTAGTGCTGCACGATCCTTGCTCAAATGTGAATCACGATTTTCCTCCATAAGAATTGAGATCACGATTCTCACACGATTCTCACACAATTCTCTTGTAAATATAAAAATATTAAGCAAAAAAAAAATGTTTTAATTGAAAAAAAAAAAACGTCATAATTTAAAATCGAGATTGCATAGGTGTCTGAATCGAGATCACGATCTTTTTTCGATTAATTGTGCAGCACTAGTCAGTACTATACTATACTATACTATACTATACTATACTATACTATACTATACTATACTATAGGCTACTATACTATACTATACTATAGGCTACTATACTATACTATACTATACTATACTATACTATATCCAAACTATACTATACGATTTGATACGATACGATACTAGATATTCTGCTCATGTATAGAATTAGTTCAAGGTAGAGGTGGTTTAAGTTATATGTTAGTAATGTTAAAGTGTTAAATAGCTCTATATTATGATAGCAATCATTGGAGTGTTTGTTCAGTAACAGTGTTTCAGGGGTCTCCCTGTCTGCAGCTCTTAAACAGGATACAATTTTTTATTATCCAATCAGGAGAGAGAACTCATACAGGATACAGGATAAACAGGCAAAATGGGAAGTGATGAAACAAAAAAAATTAGCAGGCAATATTGGTAGCCCGACCTGATATATTTTCTGTTTATTGAAGAGCTGGAGAGACGGAGAGACCCCTGATACTGAACAAACACTCTATAGTAATGATTACTATCACAATTTAATATAGAGCTATTTAACACTGTTACTGAACAAACACTCTATAGCAATGATTACTATCACAATATAGAGCTATGTAACACTGTTACTGAACAAACACTCTATAGCAATGATTACTATCACAATATAGAGCTATGTAACACTGTTACTGAACAAACACTCTATAGCAATTAGGCCTGACCTCGACTAAGTCGAATAGTCGACTGGTTAGTCGCGGGGGGTCCGAGTCGACTGCTTGTCTCTTAGTCGAATCTAGTCGAGAAAAAAAAAGGGGGCCAAAAATGTTTTTAATTGTTTTTTGGCTAAGTCTAGACCTGCAACCACACGTAACTTCCACTTTATTCTTCTTATTCCTCGTCTTTGTATTAGTATTGTTTGTGTTGGAGCGCCTCAGTGCGGCTGCAGAGTTCATGTGCAACCTCTTCCAGAGAGAGATAGAGACACTAGAAACTCTGCTGGAGACACAAAACAAACTGTGTAGACTTGGCCCTTTGAATTTTTTATTTTTTTTGCATTAGTCGACTGCCAGTCGACTATTGGCAATTAGTCGCCAATTAGATTCGACTAAACAAATCCTTAGTCGGGGACAGGCCTAATAGCAATGATTACTATCACAATATAGAGCTATTTAACACTGTTACTGAACAAACACTCTATAGCAATGACTACTATCACAATATAGAGCTTTAGCCTTTTAACAGTACACAGTTTTTAACCAAAACATATAACAACTCACAGCACCTTTTAACGTGGGGAAGTTACACAGTAAATTCCTGTGAGCCTTGCAGGACTAATCTGGTTCCATTCACTCTTCAGCCTTCATTGAACACTGAGGATATTTCAGTGCATGATGAAGGCTGGCCCCCCATCTGGTGACCTTATTCCCCCCCCCTCTGTATCTCTGGGTCTCTGTCACACAGCATTGACATCCAGAATTTGGGGTAGCCGAGCAGAGCGGTCTTTTTCAGACCGATTTCCGAACATCGTATCAATCATGTAAAGAAGGGGTCTTCAACAGGGGGTCCGGAACCCCTAGGGTTTCCTCAGAGTTACTACGGAACGAGCATGTAGATCGGCTATGGCCCGAAATACACTGATGACAGTGCTGTCAAACAAGTCAATGAAGCTATCTATGAAATCTATGAAAAGGTTTAATCTTCAACACAATGTCATACAATATGTAGTGGGGGGTCCCTGCTTCATCTCTCTCTCAGCTAAGGGGTCTTTGGTCTGGAAAAAATGTAAGACCCCTGATGTAAAAGTAGTCCACAGTTCCTCCAGCGCCTTCATCCAGAGCGCTATAGGGCCTACAATGTGCATTACATCCACACACTGACAGCAGAGGAAACTAGAGATGTACCGATACCATTTTTCCCCCTGATACTGATTCCGATATATACCCATAACTTGTGTATCGGTGGGGGGCATGGTGGCGCAGTCGGTAGCGCTGTCGCCTCACAGCCCCCCAGGGCTCTGTACTAGGCCTTGTCCTTTTTTCGTGCGACACAAAAATGATCTTTGCAGACAATTTGCAGATCTACAAGCGCATGTTGTGAGCATGCAGAGCTGCTGTTTTCACCGAAGATTTTCCCTAGAATAAGGTTAATGTTACCCGTCCGTCTTCACTAAGGACATCTGTATAGGATTACATTTACATTAAAGCTGCATTATGTTCATTTTTTGTGTGTGAATAAAATGTTGTCCAATCTGTATGGTAGAGTATGTTAATACAATGTATTACATGGATTGGTTGAATGCTTGTTTCTGATTGGGCAATCACTGAATTCAGCGGTGTGTTATTTTGTAATGATGGCCGCTGAACTCAATAACAGTCCGCCGTCTAATATCTCTTATCAATCTGCGCTGCTTGATTTTGTGCCGTATCCAACATGGCCGCCATGTAAACAAACACACAATGGCATTTACAGCTAGACAATACACTCGAGGATATTTTTGAAAACATTTTGAAGCGAGAAATAATGCAGTAACCGAATATTGATTCTATTTCATCAAAACTTCCCGTTTGTGTTCCGAGACGACGCGTTGCTTACGCACCTGGCATAAATTAATGGACTGCTTTCATTACCGTAACCCAATCAAGCCGGGAACGCATCTGTGTCATTTTAGATTTCTTTGGCTATTCAAAAATAGCAGATATACAGCTCATATGAGCTTGTATATCTGCTATTTATTTTTTTTATTGAGAAAATGTTGTGCAAATCTTTGAATATATATATTTTTTTAAAGTGAACATTTTTAACTGAAATCGTATTGCTTCTGGGAGATTCTACAAATATCTTGTAAATTCTAATAGTTTTTTTTTAAATATATGTATTTGGCCGCGGACCCCCATCTGAAAATATTTTGTTCCAGGGACCCCCAGAAGCAAATATTTGAGTTAAAAATGTATATATATATATTCAAAGATTTGCACACATTTTCACGATTATAAAAAAACAAAAAATAGATCTACAAGCTCATAGCGCGGCACTCTGTGCCGCACTATGAGCTTGTAGATCTTCTATTTTTGAATAGCCCAAATAAATCTTAAAATGACACAGATGCGTTCCTGGTCTTAAGAAATGAAATCCTTCGTTTTGTTGTTAATTTTGGTTCAATTTATAAAAGTCTTTATTAAGTATGGTGAGTGAGTCATTATTAAGAAATAAACCCCCAATATAACTTATACAATTGGGGTGGTTGTACTTTGTCTCCCTGCTCTTCTATTGAGACATAAATGCATGCATTGTGAGCTTGTAGATTGGCTATTTTCAAATGGCCGAAATGTATATAGGGCTGAAGTGGGTAATGTATGTTTAATAATAATAATAATAATAATAATCAAAATCTACAAAGTTACCTAAAGTTTTCAAATAATTGTAGAGGAGTAAAAGTATAATATTTGCCTCTGAGATGTAGTGGAGTAGAAGTAAAAGTATTGAAAATTGGATATACTCCAGTAAAGAAAAAAATACCTCAAAATTTTACTCAAGTACAGTACTTTCCACCACCGCATTTGGCTATAGATTAAACCGTTGTAGAGTTTACATAGAATCAGTAACTAGTAACTTAAGTTCTCAAATAATTGTAGTGGAGTAAGAAGGTACAACAATTGCCTCCGAGATGTAGTGGAGTGTTGGCATTAAAATATACTTAAAGTACCAAAAGTAAAAGTACTAGAATATTTGAAAATAGCAGATCTACAAGCTTGTAGATCAGCTATTTTCAAATAGCCTAGGTATAAAATAGGGCTTAAGTGGTTAATGTATGTTCTCTGAGATGTAATGGAGTAAAAGTATTGGAAATTGGAAATACTCAAGTAAAGTAAAATACCTCAAAATGTTATAACATATTGAGAAAATGGACATATACAGTAGTCAAGTAAAGTAAAAGTACCTCGAAATTGTACAGTACTAAACACTTTTTCACCACGGATTAAATCAGTGACACTCACCCTTCCCTTCAGCACTAGCAGCAGCAGGTCTGTCTGATCAGATCAGAAGTTCCCAGGACAACAACGGCGCCTCGTCTGGGGCAAAACAAACAAAAAGAAAACACCTTCTATTCCTGCTGTCCTGAACCTTAAAGCAAGGCAGCGCTTGTGAACCCCACACGCCGGCCTGGGTTCCACAGTGTGCAAACAGGGAGAACAAATTAAAGACCCACGTGGTGTGTGTGTGTGTGTGTGTGTGTGTGTGTGTGTGTGTGTGTGTGTGTGTGTGTGTGTGTGTGTGTGTGTGTGTGTGTGTGTGTGTGTGTGTGTGTGCGTGCGTGCGTGCGTGCGTGCGTGCGTGCGTGCGTGCGTGCGTGTGTGTGTGTGCGTATGGGTGCGTATGGGTGCGTACGGGTGCGTACGTGACAGTTTGTTTTGATAGGCGTATAGGAGCGTTTTCCGGTCGAGTGGATCACAGACAAACTGACGGACCTATCTCCTGTTCCGTGAAACTCAGTTTTATATTCCCAGGGCATGGAAGAGACCAAACAAAAAGAGAAGCACTCCCTCTAACATCCAAATACTCGTATTGTTTTAGTTTTTTTAGCGTTCTCGTCGTCCTCAGTGGAGAAACGGAATTGACTTTGAGTTGTTTTAGCTGAAACGTGAACGTACAAGTTTGTATTCCACACATGGAGGCTGGCCTTGTTCGAATGCTTGTTAAGGTTGTTACCGCGTTCAGAGTCTTCCACCTAACCAATGGAGGCGCTGAATATGCAAATTAACCACAGCTGATGTCCAAATGCTCGTATTGTTTTAGTTTTATAGTGTTCTCGACGTCCTCAGTGGAGAAACGGAAATGACTTTGAGTTGTTTTAGTGGAAACGTGAACGTACAAGTTTGTATTCCACACGTGGAGGCCGTTCTTGTTCGAATGCTTGTTAAGGTTGTCACCACGTTCAGAGTCTTCCACCTTACAGTCAATGGAGGCGCTGATTATGCAAATTGACTACAGCCGACGTCCTCCCACTTTTCCTTTTCGTCTTTGCAGCGGCATAAATTTGTCCTGTTAAATTATTCAAAGCAGAGATGGAAATCCCAAAGCGGTTTGCTTTCTATCAGTTTGTATTCCATTCACGGAGGTTTCTTAGCAGGTTCTGTCGTGCTGTAAATCTAATTAGTGGAAGTATAGTGGCTTGCTCCTTAACAGAAATGTAAATTACAAAACATTTTTTTAAATGCATTTAACATGTAGTTTTCATGAACAGAAATGACCAGTGGTGGAAAAAATACTCAAATGTTTTACTTAAGTAAGTTCAAATACTGCAATATAGAAATTCTCTGTTACAAGGCAAAGTCCAGAATTCAAAATGTACTTGGGTAAAAGTACAAAAGTGTTGGCATCACAATGTACTTAAAGTACCAACAATAAAAGTACTAAAATATTTGAAAATAGCAGATCTACAAGCTCACAACGTGTCACGATGCGACGCGTTGTGAGCTTGTAGATTGGCTATTTTCAAATAGCCTAGGTATAAAATAGGGCTAAAGTGGTTAATGTATGTTCTCTGAGATGTCGTGGAGTAGAAGTAAAAGTATTGGAAATTGGAAACACTCAAGTAAATTACAAATACCTCAAAATTTTACTTGAGTACAGTACTTGTACTTACAGTAAGTGTAAATGTACTTACACCACTGGAAAAGATGACAGTTTCCATTCTGTCAGTTAGTATTCCATTCATGGAGGTTATTATCCGGACCCCAGCTAGTCGTGTCGCGCTGAGGCCCACAGAGCGCGCTCAGTAGAGTCCAGGTCCGTCTGAGGATGAGGACTTTGACCTCCTGACCCTTTGTCATCTGTCGTTGACCCCTTGACCTCTCGATCGCTGATGGAGGTCAGGCGACCCGGAGAAGATTGCTTATCTGTCTAATCACTACTCTCTGTGTGTCTGTGTGTGTGTGTGTGTGTGTGTGTGTGTGTGTGTGTGTGTGTGTGTGTGTGTGTGTGTGTGTGTGTGTGTGTGTGTGTGTGTGTGTGTGTGTGTGTGTGTGTGTGTGTGCCTGTGCGTGTGTGTGTGTGTGTGTGTGTGTGTGTGTGTGTGTGTGTGTTTAGACAGACAGACAGAAGGTCATCATCACAGAGAGGCAGAGGAGAGAGGATTCATTAGAGAGGGTTTGATTGACAGCACCATGATCCCGGATGAGAGGCTGGAGGGCCCTGAGGGGCGGGGCGGGGTCACGGCAAACACCATCTGACTGCTCCTCAATCACACCACTGTCTTATTGACTCTCCTGTGGGGAGGGGGGAGAGAGAGAGAGAGAGAGAGAGAGAGAGAGAGAGAGAGAGAGAGAGAGAGAGAGAGAGAGAGAGAGAGAGAGAGAGAGAGAGAGAGAGACACAGACAGGCAGGCAGGCAGAAAGAGACAGAGAGAGAGACAGAGAGAGAGACAGAGAGAGACAGACAGACAGACAGACAGACAGACAGACAGACAGACAGACAGACAGACAGACAGACAGACAGACAGACAGACAGACAGACAGACAGACAGACAGACAGGCAGGCAGAGAGTGAAAGTGAGAGAGAGAGAGAGAGACAGAGAGACAGACAGACAGACAGACAGACAGACAGACAGACAGACAGACAGACAGACAGACAGACAGACAGACAGACAGACAGACAGACAGACAGACAGACAGACAGACAGACAGACAGACAGACAGACAGACAGACAGACAGAGTTAGAGAGAGAGAGAGAGAGAGAGAGAGAGAGAGAGAGAGAAGGAGAGAGAGGGGGGGGTATATTAGTAACTATAAACACATGTCCTAGGTGTTGCGTAGTACCCCCAGGGGTCCTTTGGGGGGGTACCAGGGGGTCCCCAGCAAAATGTATTAATAAAGCGTCATAGGCTCATAGCGCGGCACAGAGTGAGCTTGTAGATCTGCTATTTTTGGGGGAAAAAAGCGAACATTTGTAACTCAAATCTTTGTTTCTGGGGGTTGAGAAATGCTGGTGTAGGATGACACATTCACCTCATTAGCATCACCTCATCAACCAGCATGTGATGCATTGTCATGTTTGCATAGTGCATGTCATTAGCGCAACACTCGTTCTACTAATCACCTCTGGGGGAACAAACACACACAGCAACATTTATTTATGCCTTTCCACACCTTTGGCCTCTCTACGGAGTTCAATCAATGCTAAATCCTTGAGGCACTGACAGATAGAATCTTTAGCTTTCATTGGCTATTGAAAAATAGCAGATATACAAGCTCATAGCGCGGCACCGAGTGCAGCGCTACGAGCTTGTAGATCTGCTATTTTTGAATAATTGTGAAAATTGGTGCAAATATTTGCGTGCACATATATTTTTTGAAACAGCATTTGTAACTCAAATCTTTGCTTCTGATGGGGGGTCCCTCGAACAACATATTTTGAGATGGAGGGGTCCGCGGCCAAATACATATCACTTAAGGGTGTCCTTGACATGAAAAAGTATGAGAACCACTGATATTATAGCAACATACGTTTAAAAAAGAAAAAAACTGTTAGGATTTAGAAGTTAGAATCCCCCAGAAGCAAAGATTTGAGTTACAAATGTTTGCTTTAAAAATATATATATTCAAAGATTTGCACACATTTTCACGATTTTTCTAAAATAGCAGATCTACAAGCTCATAGACCTTGTATGTTGTGTATGTATTTTTTAATAGCCAAAGACATCTAAAATGACACACAGATGCTTTCCCGGTACGGTCGTAATGGATTAAAGGAGCACTTCACCCACTTTCAACCTATCTTCATATAATTGGTCCTCACAGTCACTAATGCTCATTATAATGTGTCTCTGTGCCTCGTCTACCAAAACAAACAGTGAAAACTCCAACGTACAGTGAGAGGACAGTGTGTTTCTGCAGGTAAACACCACCACACTACTACAGTGGCTGATGACTGCTGCTATAGAGGGATATGATGGGTACAAAAAGAATTGGCATTAAAATATACTTAAAGTACCAAAAGTAAAAGTACTAAAATATTTGAAAATAGCAGATCTACAAGCTCACAACGCATCGCGATGCGACGCGTTGTGAGCTTGTATCTGCTATGTTCAAATAGCCTGTGTATAAAATAGGGCTAAAGTGGTTAATGTACGTTCTCTGAGATGTAGTGGAGTAGAAGTAAAAGTATTGGAAATTGGAAATAAGTAAGTAAAGTAAAGTAGGTAAAGTACAAATACCTAAAAATTCTACTTAAGTACAGTACTTAAGTAAATGTACTTAGTTACTTTCCACCACTGGTAATGACCAAAAAAAAGATGACCGTTTCTATTCTATCAGTTAGTATTCCATTCATGGAGGGTATCCGGACCCCGGCTTGTCGTGTCGCGCTGAGGCCCACAGAGCGCGCTCAGTAGTGTCTGTCTGAGGATACCTTTTTTATTTTTTTATCAGGACGTTCATGAAAGTCCTTGCGGGCTTGTTTCCAATGAGGGCCTGTGAGCAATTAGGGGTTAAGAGTCTTGCTCAGGGACAAATTTCATTTCATCGACACATATGCTGGCGTGGCCTGGAATCGTACCTGGGGCAACCAGGGCCTCTGGCTCCCTAGGCGGGCTCACTAACCACTCAGCTATGGCCGCCCCCATGAGGATGAGGACTTTGACAAAAATAAATATATATAGTGTTTTGTTATGTTATGGAAAACATGGCAAAGTTATAATACTAGGCCTTTAATGCGGAATGATGTTTATGCGCCATGCAGAGAGCGTTCTGGTAAACAGTTTAATTGAATTTCCTCCTCGCTATTAGGCATCATGCTCTCTAAGGCACTTCATTGATATTTTGATGTAAGTTCATAAACTATATTTATTTGAAAATAGCCGATCTACAATCTACGATCCCAAAGTGACGCGTTGTGAGCTTGTAGATCGGCTATTTTCAACCGATTTTTTACACATATTGAAAACTTGAAATGGGCCATTCTGCATAATGAGTATTTTAACTTTCGGTACTTTAAGTACATTTTGATGCCAATACTTTTGTACTTTTTTTACTCAAGTACCTTTTGAATACCGGACTTTTACTTGTATCAGAATATTTTTTGAATTGTGGTATTGATACTTTTAATGGGCATCATGCTCTGTAAGTCACTTCATTGATATTTAGATGTTTTGTCTCTCATTACTCACTTATTTTTTTCCTCCCTCGTGGGACATGGACGGCCTCGCGCGCCACAAATAGCCGATCTTTTATAGATCGGCTATTTACAGCGCTTCAGAGGCTGCGCTTTCAATCCAAAATATGAAGTGTAGAGTGGGGTCTCAAAGTGGGGTCCGGGGACCCCTCGGGGTCCAATTGAACCCCTATTATACATCGGCTATTTGAAAGCAGCTGATCTGATCAGCTGCTTTCAAAATAATTCTTGAACAAATGAAACATTTTAACAACACAAATCTTGTATAGGGGGTCCCTGTCACAGAATATTATGAGATATAATAGAACAATATTATGTTCCGCGGCCAATTACATGTTAATGTGGGAGAATGTTTGAGAAGTACTAGTGTAGAGCAGGGGTCTTCAACGTTTTTCAGGCCAAGGACCCCCTAGCCGAGGGAGGGATGAAGCAGGGACCCCCTCTATATTGTAAAAAAAAAAGAGTTGCAGATTCAATTACTTTTTTTTTAACTTAGTCTGCTCTTTTTTTCCCCTCAACACCAAACCTCTTTGCCAAAAAAGCAGATCTACAAGCTCACAACGCCTCGCAGCGCGAGGCGTTGTGAGCTTGTAGATCTGCTATTTTTGCTTAAAGGAGGAGTTCACCCAAAAAATTACTTATTTTCTATCAATTACACACCCCATGAAGCCTTGATTTCATGGATTTATTTTAGTTTTTGTGGCATTCCTAAGACAATAATTTGATGACCGTGTGTATTTCCGGTAGGAGACACAAATAATCTACTTTGTGTATCCTACCGGATACATTAGCCGGTAGGAGACGGGAATCAAATTATTAGCTTAGGAATGCCACAAAAACAAAAAAGAATCCATGGATTCAAGGCTTCAGAGGGTGCGCAATTGATAGAAAATAAGTAATTTTTTGGGTGAACTCCTCCTTTAAGTTCTCCTCAGAAAAAGGGATGTTGGTGGTTAATGTAAACATTTTCATATCACACAAAGATTTCGCGGCCCCCCTGTAGTAACTCTGAGGACCCCCTAGGGGTCCCGGACCCCTGTTGAAGACCCCTGGTTTAGAGGCTGTCATAACAGTCAGTGACACTCACTTTGTAGGCAGTAAAGCCGGATGGTCCACAGACACACACCATTCTGTCCTGATGTCCTATAGACTATCTATAGACTCTGTAGGTCCATATCTTCTGGAGTGTAGACCTAAAGATTCCCCAAGTCCATATCTTCTATCTAGACTAGATCTAAAAGGCTCTGCAGGTCCATATCTTTTGGAGTAGACCTAAAGATTCCTCAAGTCCATATCTTCTATCTAGACTAGATCTAAAAGGCTCTGCAGGTCCATATCTTCTAGGGCTGAACAATTTATCGAACAATTCAATATAAACTGCTGTAATTTCAAAATGGCAGAGGTTGCAATTAATCATATGAAAAAGAGGGCGATCTTCTACTGCAGGTATGCTAGTGTTTTAGGTAATATTTGGTCCCTGCAGTAGCCTGCAATATTAATTTCACCCTTAAATGTTTACTAAAAGCACCATATATGTTTGCCATGTTTAGCTCACTGTCTAGAAGTCATATGCTGTATACTTTACATTAACGCTGACAATGTCCAATTTTCTTGTCATCAGGCTTTTCACGTCCATGTCTTCTACACCTCCAGGCTCTTCACGTCCATGTCTTCTACACCTCCAGGCTCTTCACGTCCATGTCTTACACCTCCAGGATCTTCACGTCCATGTCTTCTACACCTCCAGGCTCTACACGTCCATGTCTTCTACACCTCCAGGCTCTTCATGTCCATGTCTTACACCTCCAGGCTCTTCACGTCCATGTCTTCTACACCTCCAGGCTCTTCACGTCCATGTCTTCTACACCAACAGGGTCTTCACGTCCATGTCTTCTACACCAACAGGGTCTTCACGTCCGTGTCTTCTACACCAGCAGGCTCGTCACGTCCATGTCTTTCCAGCAGTAATCCAGCAGTGTGCCACGTCTCACACATTGTCCATCTACAGGCTGCAGGTCATTAGATGCTCCTTCCTTCTCTCTCTGTACAGTTTTACATGTAGGACTTTAGCAGACGCTCTTCATCCAGAGTGACTTAGAGCGAGCGAGGCAACTAATCACATACATAGAATGCAGAGAGAGAGAGAGAGAGAGAGAGAGAGAGAGAGAGAGCGGTGTGGTGCTTCAAGGGAAAACTATAGGATCCCAGGTCTTATAGTCTCCTCCACATCAAAACAATAACTTGAAAGACCATTGCAGTCCTGTCGGGAACCCCGATGTCCCACCGATATGCTGGCCGTCCCCTTGTCCTCTGTCTGTCTGTCTGTCTGTCTGTCTGTCTGTCTGTCTGTCTGTCTGTCTGTCTGTCTGTCTGTCTGTCTGTCTGTCTGTCTGTCTGTCTGTCTGTCTGTCTGTCTCACCAACTCTCTGTTGCTCTCTCTCTCTCTCTCTCTCTCTGTCTCTATCTATCTGTCTCTCTCTGTGTATCACAGTGTGGATGGGAGCGCAAAATGCCACGCTCCTGCTATCTCTCTCTCTCCTCCACCCCCTGCTCTATTCTCTCTCTCTCTCTCTATCTCTCTCTCTCTCTCTCTCTCTCTCTCTCTCACTGCGGAGGTTTGCAGTGCTCTCCCCCCCTAGAGTCCTGATTGGGTCTTCTGTAATAAGTTTAACCCTTTCCTCCCCATCAAGCTGTTGCCTTTCGTACCGATCTGTGTCACGTCAAGCCACCCCCCCCCGTGTGAGTGTGCATGCGCGTGTGTGTGTGTGTGTGTGTGTGTGTGTGTGTGTGTGTGTGTGTGTGTGTGTGTGTGTGTGTGTGTGTGTGTGTGTGTGTGTGTTTGTGCGTGTGTGTGTGTGCGTGCGCGTGCGCGTGTTGGGTTTTGACAGATTGCAGTGAGCTGTCATTTGTTGAGGCAGACAGGCTGCTGAAGGCAGACACAGTGAAGTGCAGACAGTCACACTGGATTGAGTTATCAATGAGTTATTGATTGGTATCGTCACGACGCAATGAAACAGACATAATGTCTGTATAGAGATGACAGTATGATGTGTATGTTTTATATTCATTCACAGAACATGGTTCTTTATACGTATTATGTATTTCACTTTCAAAAAAACTTTTGGTCATTTTATCATCTACTCAGGCCTTTGTGAACCCCCCAGACAGTTTTTAAGTTGCTCGATTCAGTATTTATATATTTGATATTCATTTTATCAGACACGCCCCCTTCCTATACAAACCCATTGTAACTTCAAACTCCATTTTAACCATGTTAGATTCATCAAAAATACCCGTCCTTGGTTCTGGTGACTCACCCTGCCCCCCTAATACGCGAGGGGGCAGTGTTTTTTTAATTACTTTTTTAATTTATTTTAAATATATATTTTTTTTAATTAAAAAAATTAAATACATTAAAAAAATTAAATAAAAAAAATTAAAAAAATAATCTGAAAAACACGGCCCCCTCACGCATTAGGAGGGCAGGTACAGTGATTAAACAGTATATAGATTGATACAGTGATGGTGATTAAACAGTACATATAGATTGCAGTGGTGTAAAGTAACTAAGTACATTTACTCAAGTACTCTACGTAAGTACAATTTTGAGGTACTTTTACTTCACTGGAGTATTTCAAATTTTCTATACTTTTACTTCTACTCCACTACATCTCGGAGGCAAATATTGTACTTTTACTCCACTACAATTATTTGAAAACTTTAGTTACTAGTTACTTTGCAGATATTAATTATTATATAATAAAACATACATTAACCACTTCAGCCCTATTTTATACATACGCTATTGGAAAATGGCAGATCTACAAGCTCACAACGTGTCGCATCGCGACACGTTGTGAGCTTGTAGATCTGCTATTTTCAAACATTTCAGTACTTTTACTGTTTTAATTTAAGTATATTTTGATGCCAATACGTTTGTACTTTTACTCAAGTAACATTTTGAACACAGGGCCTTTTACTTGTAACAGATTATTTTTTAATTGTGGTATTGCTACTTTTACTTAAGTAAAATATCTGAGTACTTCTTCCACCACTGCAGTACATAGATTGATACAGTGACAGTAAAACATAGATTAAGTGTCTCCCTCTCAGATAAGAGGATTGATGCAGTAAAGCTGTCACACAGAGCCATGACAGACGAGGTGACGACGAGTGACTTCCGGTTTGGCGATGGTGAGGCCCTCTACGTTTCTGTGGAGCACTAACAGACCCTGGTGCTCGATGGCCGGTATGGCCGGACGGCCGCCCTGACAGGGACGTTCTTTCTTTGTCTTCCCCGGTCTCATGCGCCCCCCGGTCTGCCGGCTGGGTGATGAATCTGACGATAAGTCGACGACATCTGCTTCGCAAGCTGGTCTTTCACCACTGCTGGCTATACTCTCAGGGGAGGCCAAGTGAAGGCTGTCGTTATCGGTGGGCTGGCCTCTTTGACGTGGGACCCGAGCAACACACTTACTCCCCAAAATCCAGGGGCTATAGCGTCCCAATCATTTGAACCACTTCATTCATATATACGTTGGCTATTCAAAAGTATCAGATCTACAAGCTCACAGCGCATCACTTCATGCCGCGCTGTGAGCTTGTACATGCTGCAATTGTCGAACAAAAAGTTTTTTTCTTTAAATCATTTTGAAGATTTTTGGTGTTTCCACTAGATGGCGCTCTTCGCTAACACATGAGTGACCATTTAATACCCAGATGCACACGAAACCAGGAGATCACGTGATTCCAAGATTTACTGCTCCATTCACATCCTGGTTAACGTACTGTATTTGGGAAATCGCCTGTATTTCGCCTCCTGTGTTTTACTATGTATTTTTGACGAGACATGCTACTTTCAACGGCCTATAACAAGCAAACGGGGGTCGCGGTCGTTTTCTTTCATGGAAGCACAGTGAAACCCCCCGTGATTAGCAACGATCAGGGGATCGATCATACTGGAGATAAATATTCTGTGACTACTTGAAAAGGTAAGGAAATCGCTGGCAGTGGATGATTTATTTATGTATTTATTCTGGCAGTGAATGAGTAACAAGGAGTAGTTTTAAAATTATGCAAGCCAGTGGATTGAAATTTCGTTAAATTATGCATTTGATATACTGTTGAATGACAATAAAAGCTATCTATCTATCTATCTGTCACGGTGTGACACGAAAACACAGAGAGAGACCCAAATGCAGAAATGCAGACACAGGGGACTGCAGGTTACGGTACTTTACTCGGTAAACAGACAGAAAACAAAGACAACCTCTACAAGAGGGATTTACATAACCTGGCACGACACGAGGAGGAGACAGAACTAGGACTCAAATGCACTCACGTCACGTCGTGACACAGGTTTGCAACACGGCAAAGAACACAGCAAGCACAGGCACTTAAATAAAAGAGTCATTATGCCAAAACAGTGCGCAGCTGGGCACGCACGTGGAAAAAGTCCCAAAATCAGAGACCACTGTGGGGTGGGGGGGGGGGGGTGGTACTGGACAGTGCGCTGTACACACACACACACACACACACACACACACACACACACACACACACACACACACACACACACACACACACACACACAGCATGGAAACAGAACAATGCTGTTAATATTTTATATTTCATCCAGCTTTTTCATTTTGTCCCCAATCTCATATCTGCTACGTAAAATGACTCTCCCCTTTCCATTCATATATGTGCGTGTGCGGGTGCGTGCGTGTGTGCGTGTGCATGTGCGTGCATGCGTGCGTGATGAACTTTGTGCAGATACTTTCACAGTTGTTGTAACATTTTGTATTCATTATCTAACACACCTGCACTGTCACACACACACACACGCACGCACGCAACCATGCACGCACGCACGCACGCACAAACAGTTTTATCTCCTGCCTGCAGCAAAAAAACCTGGACTTTTTCACCCAGCGAAATGCAGAGGAGTAGATGCCCACCCCCCCCTCCCCCCCAGAACCGTACCCATACCAAGAACCCACCCCCCCTCGACCAGCTCCCCCCTCATGGACACCTGGTGTTATGACTTTGGTTCGGAAGCCATTCAAGGACGTCTCACGCAGCCCTAATTCGCTGCTATCGCAAAACAACAACATGCGATAAGCTCTGCCATCAGCTAGAGACTGCTCTGAAATGGGTGAAAGCCCAAGGACATGTCACAGAGTTCCACATACACACACACACACACACACACACACACATGTCTGCACTACATGCCTTCGCAACCCCCCCCCCCCTGCTCCTATCTGTCCTGCTCCCTTCCCCAGTCCACCCCTGGTGTATTTTTTGCTCCTTGGACGCTCTGCTCCCTTCTGGGACCATAGCGTGCGCGCAGTGTTTTTTTTGCCTGTGTACCCCATTCTATCCCACCCCCGCTCCCCGTCCAAAACTCTTCTTAAGAGGGATCGTTTAGCGCCATTGTGGTATATGGTTATGTTTGTTGTTCATGTTTCATTGAGAGGCAACGAAGTTGCCGCCTTGTATCATGTCATCGTTCGTGCCAGTCCACTGTTACGGCTGCTGTGGTGTTGTTTTTTATTAAGCTGCACTAAAATGAATTTCACCCACTTTTTTACTTTGTAAACCTGTGATGTGACAATAAAACTGATTCTGATTCTGATTCTGGTAACTTGTATTTCGTCTCTGTCGGTGGGAAACCTCACAGGTTCAAAACTGTTACGTTTCAGGATTCAAATTCAAAAATACCAAAAAGTAGCAGATCTACAAGCTCAAGACTTGAGCTTGTAAAGTGATGCTTCGAGCTTGTGGATCTGCTACTTTTGATGCTTTTGTGTGACGCTGTTGTATGATCAAGTAGGGCGTTCATTTAAACAAAAAAAGTTGAAACGTGGAGATAGGAGGTTTCTGCCCGGCAACCCAGCGTTGACAATCTGGTGCAGCTGTGACTTGCTCCAGATCAGCAGAATGAGGTTGCTGCTGATGGAAGGTCTGGTTCACAGCACTGGTTCCCAAACTGCTTCAGCTCCAGACTCCAGAACAGTTTTACTAAGTTGGTAAACCTTGTCATAAAGACTTTGTTTTCAATCGCATGATGTGTTTTTTTGTAAATTATGGTGCTATATAATTTTTTAAGTAATGATAAAAGCAGGGTATGCTTTATCGGGGCTTGTGATTGGGTTCTACTGAGAGAAGACCCAACCCTCGCTCCCTATACCCACCAATAGCAATGTGTTTCGGGTGCACTCGTGGCCATTTTTCCGCTGAACTGCAGATGTCTACATCTGTAGTTCGGATGGTTCACTTTGGAATGTCACATTCCAAGGTTTCAGGGAGCCTGCCAGTGGCACTTCAGTGATCAGTGGATAGTCCAAGCCTTGTCACGGAGAAAGGAGGGGCCTCTGCCAGGTGTGAAATGATATCTGCCAGGTGCGAATTGGCCCCATTTCACACCTGACAAATCAGGCACGACAATGGGGGGGAGAGTATTTACAGGAAAAGATCAGCAGGCACGAGCACACATAGACATGAAAGGGGGTGCTGGATGCAGCTCAAAGTGAACTTTACTCCGGTATCTAGTTTGTCCCCGTCCGACCTTCCTAGCCTGTGTTATTAAAAAAAAAAGTGCGACAATGGCCAAAACTCAATCGAAAATCGGCGATAGAAAACCGGCAAAAGTGGCCGTTTTCAAGATGTTTTGGCCATTATCTCTGGAACGGAATGTCCAATCTGTTCAGTTCAAAGCTTGTTGGATGCGTGACTTTACGCATTTTCAGGTTATTTGGGTTTTCGGGCCTAAAAGTATCGTAATTTTTGGGTGCCCTTTTGAAATTCCAGCCCCTGCCTCTCCAAATCCCTCTGCACGTCCCTGATGATCAGGAAAAGTGTGAAGAGGTCAGATGTCACATATGCAGTGGCTTCAAAACGGGTCACCATCCCTTTGTCCATATTGTTTTACAGTCTATGGCTCCAAAGAGTCTGTTTCCGGGCTTTGAGACACCTCAAACCCATGGTGGTCCACATCATCTCAAAACAGTCCGTTCCACACAGTCCGTCCCGGGTGTTTCCTGTCCCTCATGATGGTGACAGCCAGGAACA
>NC_137610.1:1127500-1232500 GCF_963280865.1 Gymnoscopelus braueri
AGAGGAGAGGAGAGGAGAGGAGAGGAGAGGAGAGGAGAGGAGGGGAGGGGAGGGGAGAGGAGGAGAGGAGGACCACTCAAGGGGAAAAACATCTGGTTGATTTAATGGACACGTGTGTGACTCCGGTGTGTTTGGACCCCGAGAGATGCAACATTTCTTACTGCACGTAAGCACACGTAACTTAAGAACATAGGAAATATATAAACACAAAATGAATTAGGAAATACCCAAATAATAGACACAAGGGCGACATAGGGATTTTATTCTACACAAGACATACTTTTGGTGAGTCCAAACGCCACTGTGGTTGAACTGAAGGCGGTATTTGGCCACATTTAGTTTGTCACAGCATACTATGTTAGGCAGAGACTTTCCAGGAAGTGTGGATATGGCTTTTTGTGACAACTTGGGAGGCTGTACTTCAAACCTATAGCGTTGAGGTTTGTCTTTCTCTTTTGGGATAGGCCTTGGGCTGTGCTGCTCCATTTCCCCCAACTATTTGATCTTCCTCTTGCATGTCAGACATAGGGACTGTAGAAAACATTCAGAGCATATTTGCCAGCAATAGCCTATATATGGAGATCCCCGTAGATGGAGTCAACATACCTGCAAAGTCGTCATAGAGACCTAAACGTGCCATATGTACGGAGTCTGACATCAGCGAACCCTTCCGAGAAACTCCATGTATAGACATAATCATCACGTCCACGATTGACGTCATGGTCCCATATTTGGGCATAACTAACATAGGCAGCTCCATATATGGAGACGTCTGACACTATCTGACATCACCATAGTGATGTCAGGACCGCAATCCAGCATTATAAGAGAGGATCAACACACCTCGGTAGTTCAGTTCAGCAGCTACTCTGAGAGAGATTGATCACTAACGGGACGAGAAGCATCATAGAGAATCCAGTTGGTTAGCACAGCTTAAAGCATATTCTCGAAGTGGCCTTGGATCTGGTTAACGAGTCAGTCGATGATAGTTTCTATATTGGTCCTCCAAGGAGCCGGATCCAAGACCGACTGTGAGATCGATATGCCTAGGGCACAGCAGTCTGGTCGATCTCATCGTTCCAGGCACGTCAGATACAGTCCTTTAGTTCAACATGGGGCAGCGTAATGCCAGAAGATGAAGATCAGGTTTTCCCGTGGGGGAGGTCAAAGGAGGTGAGTGGAAAGTGGTCCACTACCTCAGGAGGTCAAGATCACGGATCACATAGACCAGGACGATTAGCTGGCCGACTAGCTGGCCTTACAACCCAGTTAGGAGGTCAAAGGAGGTGAGTGGAAAGTGGTCCACTACCTCAGGAGGTCAAGATCACGGATCACATAGACCAGGACGATTAGCTGGCCGACTAGCTGGCCTTACAACCCAGTTAGGAGGTCAAAGGAGGTGAGTGGAAAGTGGTCCACTACCTCAGGAAGTCAAGGGAGGTGAGTGGAAAGTGGTCCACTACCTCGGGAGGTCAAGGGAGGTGAGTGGAAGGTGGTCCACTACCTCAGCCTGATGGCCAGAAAGTGCAATATCTACCTACTGAGCACGCTGCTGCTCCACCTACTGAGCACGCTGCTGCTTGCTGCTGGACCATGACGTCCAGGATTGACGTCATGGTCCCATATTTGGGCATCGCCAGTTTAGGTAAAGGGATACATTCAAGGAGAGTCACAGACACGAGAGGTTTTGCAGTGCAAACATTTACTGGAGGAAATGACGGTACAATAATCACGGGCACCTGGATCTCCAGGTACCTAAGTAACCATGACACCATGTTACCATGACAACCACACACCCATTCCTGGCGCCACCCTTTTTTCTTCAAGATATCCCACCCTTTTTCCAAGACAACCCATTAATCTTACAACACATTGTGCATCCCACAATCCCCCCCCCAAAAAATGTCCTTTTGAACATAGTCCAATCACATAATATCATGATTTTATCACATTTATCACATTTCACAACTGCAGCCTATCTGGTGCCCGCCGCTCGCGCCCCGATCGGCGAGGCACTATACACGGGTCACGGGTCGGTCCAGGAGGACTGACCCCTTTCTCAGAATCCAACCTGGGTGCCTCGGGAGGCGACACAGTCTCGTCTGACTGGTCCATGTCCCCGCCAAGCGGAACCGGTGTCGACAGGGGCTCAGACATGTCTGCTGACATGCCACCATGGGGACAACGGGGTGACATAGGAGGCTCTGCTATAGCTGGTGGTGTATCGGGGCCACGTAGAGAAGACTCATCTGGATCCTCATCGGACGACAGACCAGTGTCCACTGGACCTGTGACTGCAGAAGGGCCTATCACCTTGTAGCAATCACTCAATCTGACTCTGTAGGAGGTACGGCGCAGCTGATTACCCGTAAACTTCTGAATGTTGCACCATGCTCCATCAACGCTGACGACCAGGTATCTGTCACGGGCTCTTGACTTGTTCCGATCCCCGTATAGGTACACAAGATCTCCCGGCTGGAGAGACACTGGCACAGCTGCACGGCCGGATGGTGTTTTCGACCTCATGCTGTATGGATGGTTGGCAACACGCTGCGACTGCTGTTCTCTGATGAGAGCCTGGTCATCGACAGGTAACTGCTTATGGGAGAATTGATCCCGCTGAAACAACATCTCACGGGCAGCCAGCCCACGTGACCTAACACGGCTGTTCAAGCGGGCTGTGGAGACAGAGAGCAGCAGAGGGGTAACAACTTTGCAATTTGGCTCCATACGCAAGATCTCACCTTGCAGTTCTTGAATAGCTTTCTCAGCCACCGGATTCTTGTTGACGTTCTTGACCTTGCCCACTTCCACGACAATCCTGTGTCTAGCGAGAACCTCATCTCCTTCCAATGAAGCAAATCCAGGAGCTGGGTCAGTTCTAATTACTGCAAAGGGCCCATCAAGTGGACATATGCCTACACATAGGCGAAGTAACGCGTCTCTGAGTGTCTCTGCGCGTTCGTTCTCAATGATGGACGTCAACGTGAATGATGTCACACACTCTCGAACAACAAGAATGAACTGGCGTTCACGCCTAAACACATCGGCTGCAAAGGCGGCCCCAACGACCTCGGGTGGGTCACTCGTAGACTGGTCAAGCATGAATACAGGGGCTTTTTTCAGGGACGCACATTGATGACACCCGTCAGCGACGCGTTGCACAGACGCGTCCATGTCCAAAGCATAGAAGTAACGCTGCACAACTGTCTTCAACTGGTGGGTGGTTGGATGGTCCAGCTTAATATGGAGAGAAGTGAGTAGGCCATCCAGAGCAGCCCTGGGCACTACAATGCACTCAGTTGATGCCGCAAGAGGAGTGTGGCGACGGACAACCAAGAGACCATCCCTGGACAACGTGGCTGCATTCAAGTAACGCTTCACATCACGCACATTTGTCAGTTTCTTCGATGGTCGTGTACCCTGACGGAGATGAGCACCTGTACGTCGGAGGTCCGAGCACTCCGACTGTATAGCCAACCAAGCTGACCTAGAAGTGAACGGCATTTTCTGAGCTCCCCTCATAATGTCCCCGGTGCTCACCTGGCGCACAACAGACTCAGCCGCCACCTGAACGAATGTACATATCTGGCAAGTTGGATTGTCACACTCTAGTGCATTGCGGCTAGCAAAATCAGACGGTAAGATAGATGCCCCCGCCACATGCCGGACAAGCACCTGGTACCGGCTAGCTGTTGACAGGAATGAAGTAACACGAGGGCTTGCAGAAAACTCCCCCTTACACAGTTTCTCAAAGGCCTGGACACATGGCTTGCTGTCTGTCAGAACACATGTCCTCTGAGACGACTGAATAATATAGGGGGCAAAGTGCTTCACTGCTGCTGCTATGGACAAGGCCTCAACCTCACAGGGCAGCCAGGTGGACTGATTTTTGCGTAATTTAGCACTAAAGTACCCTGCAACTTTCACAGTGTCCTTACAGGTGATGTACAGCGTGGCTGCCAACCCCGGATCCCTGACAGCACCATCAGTAACAATCCATAGCTGGTCAGCAGGTCGTGGCAATGTAATGGCGTGGGCCGAGGACAAGGCCTTCTGGGAGTTACTGAAAGCACACAGCAGCTCGTCTGACCACTGGATCACGTCCTTTGAGTCTCTCCCAGCAATCACGTCATCAAGTGGAGCAAGTGTGGTAGCACAGTTTTTGAGTACACGAGCCAGCACCTTGTATGCTCCAATGAATGACCGCATCTCAGTCACAGTCTTTGGGGGAGGGCACGCAGCCAGGGCGGATACACGGTGAGGGGTGGCTCGGATAGTGCCTTGACGCCACACCCAGCCTAGAATAGATGTCTGTATGGGCACTACTGTGGTCTTGGTGGCGGCAAGTTTCAATCCACAATGCTGCAACGCTGACAATACCCTCCTCCAGACGGCCAACAGGTCGTCAAGAGTATCTGCGCCACAGTACATGTCGTCTGCCACTTTGGCTATGTGGCCTTGCTCAAGAAGCTCCCCGAACACCCTGCACGTCAACTCCTCCAACGCCGTCTCAGACCCTGGCATGCCCATGGCGCTACGCACGTACACGCGAACGCCCTTGAACGGTGTAACAACTCCACAATATTTCCATGAGTCCCTGGATAAGGGGATTTGATAAAAGGCTTTGGTGAGGTCAGTAGCAATAATGTACTTCCACTGAGCTATCAAACGTAAGGTGGAGTCAACATCAGGCATAAGTGACGGTTGAGGTTTACTGTACCGGCCAACGTCTGCGAATGCTGTGACGAGGCGAGATCCGCCCCCCGACTTCTTCACAAGAAATGATGGATTGACGTACTCAACTGCAGCGCCAACATCCTCAGGCTTTCTGAAGACACCCATCTGCTCCAAAGTGTCAAACTGAGCCTGAAGCTCCTGCAACTGACCCCTGGAATACTGCGGGACCCTGCCCTTACGCTGTGGGGGTTGAACAGGCCCCATATTCACTTTGGCCTGGAAGGGTCCCACAGCACCATTGTATCCTTTGAATTGTGGGTCAAACACAGTGTCAAACTCTCTGTGCAACACACGGAACTTGTCTCTGATGACCGGGGGCATAATGTTGTCTGGATCCAAAGCTACAAGGTCAGAAAAGGGGGCAGATTTGGACACAAGGCCAGACTTCGGAGATTCAACTACTACTGGAACATTTTCACATGATGGGGCAAACGTAGCTCTAACACGGCATACATGGTCATGTCTCTGGATCAACTGCGGTTCCCTGGTGAAGTTAGGGACTCGGATCTTCCCTGCCACGCCGTGCAGTAACACTGGGGCAAGCCATTGGTGTGCGTGTCTTTGATCAACATGCGGCTCAACAGCCAACTCGCCATCCACGTCACAGAGGTCGGCTGGCAGATCAAGCTCGATGTACTTCCCAGGCCACACTGTAGACTTGTCAGGTGCACTGAGTACATGCCTGATGGGCCAATTGTGTGGTCTTTGTGACGGTGACGCCCAGTCTTGTGGCACATGATGCCTTCATCATATTTCCTGTTGCGCCACTGTCAATAGTGAGTCTTACAGCTCGATGTCCATGAAAGGTGTCAAGATACGGTGATGACTTGATGACCACCCGCTGAACAACGCTGGCTGCAGTCATCTCTCCACCAGCGAAGTTGTCTGATTCGTCCTCAGACTCACTCTGCTCCCCTGTAACCTGCCGTGTCCTTGCCATGAACCTTTTGTCCTCAGGGGGCAGAAATGGGCATTTGCTCAAGAAATGTTCATCAGGCCTTCTGGCCTCCTTACACAGAGGGCACACGCTCCTCCTCGGAACATGATTCATCTGTTTTGGCTTGGAAAATCTAGAGCTAGAAAATCTAGAATTAGACCTGGAGAATCCGGAAACAGCTGTGCGCATAGCCCTTGCCTCCTCTGAAGCCTGTAGTTCATTTAATAGGGAATCAAGGGCTTGCGAAATCTCTGGCTTAATGGATGCGAGCGTCCGTGAACGTAGCTCTGTGCCATACCGCTGCTTCACAAGTCTGGGTAGGTCATCATGCAGGAGGCGGAGCCATGTAAGCACAATAAAGTTCTCAAGTGATGGTGACAGCTCCTCATCTTCTGTCACAACTTCTCCCATGTGACTAATCCCAGAGTCTTTGTGCAACATACTGTCCTCCACAAACGCCATTAAGCGCTGGAATAAGTCTTCTGGTCTTTCATTAGGTTCCAATTTAATAGCAGCAAAGTCAATGAAATGTGCTCCTGTGCACTGAAATCCATAATGCTGACGGATAGCCTGCCATATACTGTCAATGGATGTAGAATTTTTCACTATACTTTGACGTGAAATCACAGGACAATAATTGGCTATTTGTCCAAGCATTAATTCCAACATGCTTACTTTTTGTTCCTTTGTCCGCCGCTGCGCGAGGGGGAGGTCCTCCCCGTCGTCATGGAAACCTCTAGCTGTGAGGAGACGCTCTTGTCTTTTTCTCCCACGCTGCGCTGTCAACAAGGAACCGGGCTAATTCAGTGTCGAGTAACAGTGTGTAACGGAGATTCTGTCGCCAGTTCTCAAACGAGTTCACATTTTCTATCTTGGTTAAGCACCATTGTTTCGGAGCTCTTAGTGACGTTGCCATATTGCGAGCTGCACGCTCGTAATCCTCTCGCGTTCTGGCGGTAGAATAAAACCACAGTGCGACCGTCTCTTCACAAGACTTTTGATATGAAATCCTTTTTCGGCATGAGACGTAAGTCCAATCGCCGCTGCCACCACGCCAGTTTAGGTAAAGGGATACATTCAAGGAGAGTCACAGACACGAGAGGTTTTGCAGTGCAAACATTTACTGGAGGAAATGACGGTACAATAATCACGGGCACCTGGATCTCCAGGTACCTAAGTAACCATGACACCATGTTACCATGACAACCACACACCCATTCCTGGCTACGTCATGGTCCCATATTTGGGCATAACTAACATAGGCAGCTCCATATATGGAGACGTCTGACACTATCTGACATCACCATAGTGATGTCAGGACCGCAATCCAGCATTATAAGAGAGGATCAACACACCTCGGTAGTTCAGTTCAGCAGCTACTCTGAGAGAGATTGATCACTAACGGGACGAGAAGCATCATAGAGAATCCAGTTGGTTAGCACAGCCTAAAGCATATTCTCGAAGTGGCCTTGGATCTGGTTAACGAGTCAGTCGATGATAGTTTCTATATTGGTCCTCCAAGGAGCCGGATCCAAGACCGACTGTGAGATCGATATGCCTAGGGCACAGCAGTCTGGTCGATCTCATCGTTCCAGGCACGTCAGATACAGTCCTTTAGTTCAACATGGGGCAGCGTAATGCCAGAAAATGAAGATCAGGTTTTCCCGTGGGGGAGGTCAGGTTTTCCCGTGGGGGAGGTCAAAGGAGGTGAGTGGAAAGTGGTCCACTACCTCAGGAGGTCAAGATCACGGATCACATAGACCAGGACGATTAGCTGGCCGACTAGCTGGCCTTACAACCCAGTTAGGAGGTCAAAGGAGGTGAGTGGAAAGTGGTCCACTACCTCAGGAGGTCAAGATCACGGATCACATAGACCAGGACGATTAGCTGGCCGACTAGCTGGCCTTACAACCCAGTTAGGAGGTCAAAGGAGGTGAGTGGAAAGTGGTCCACTACCTCAGGAAGTCAAGGGAGGTGAGTGGAAAGTGGTCCACTACCTCGGGAGGTCAAGGGAGGTGAGTGGAAGGTGGTCCACTACCTCAGCCTGATGGCCAGAAAGTGCAATATCTACCTACTGAGCACGCTGCTGCTCCACCTACTGAGCACGCTGCTGCTTGCTGCTGGACCATGACGTCCAGGATTGACGTCATGGTCCCATATTTGGGCATAACTAACATAAGCAGCTCCATATATGGAGACGTCTGACACTATCTGACATCACCATAGTGATGTCAGGACCGCAATCCAGCATTATAAGAGAGGATCAACACACCTCGGTAGTTCAGTTCAGCAGCTACTCTGAGAGATTGATCACTAACGGGACGAGAAGCATCAAAGAGAATCCAGTTGGTTAGCACAGCCTAAAGCATATTCTCGAAGTGGCCTTGGATCTGGTTAATGAGTCAGTCGATGATAGTTTCTTTAGGGACCATATTACATTCTGTTGGTTCGGTTCTGTGTTTGTACTGTAGCTGACCACCCAACGTTTTCCCATAAAAGGGTGTTTTATTTCTCCATTCACCATGGTTTCTGACAACAAAACAAACAAATGGAGCAAATGACAACAAGCATTGAAACGGTGCAACCACAATAAGATATTGTAAAGTAAATCAATGTAACTCAGAATAACAAAGTAAATGCAAATAAACATAGATAAACAAAAGCTTACATGGGTCATGAACACATGGCTGCTTCGGCTGGAGAAGGAGCGACTTTTTGGTTTTGGACCAGGCGGCAAGTTTTCATTGCTGGATATGAAGTCAATGTGGAATTAATGAAAACACTGCAGTTCTCATTAATGGCAGAAGGTGTTGCTATTTCCCCTCTTGCTGATTGCAGAAGACATTTCATCCCATTCAATTCAATGGGTATTTGACCGGACTTTATTACCTTTACGGATTTTATTACCTTAGTAAGCATTGTTGTTATACTTTATACTTTCAGTCGGTAGTTTAAAGTCTTCTGAAGTCTTCATGATCAATCGGGCTCTTAATGCTCATCCCTTCATTGTGTTCACGTTGTCTATAGATCCTGCAGGGTCCGTTTTGTACAACATAAAGTGTCCTTGGACCTGGGCTGCACTGATCTCACGGTGAGCGGCCGAGACACACTGAGCGAACCACTCCGCCTCGGCCGACGGCCGCTCGGGGTAGAAGCGGCGAAACATCTGGGCGAGCTGCCAGCGCGTGCAGTGACCCACATACCGCTTGACATCCACGCGGCCCGGCCGGATCAGCGCCGCATCCAGCCTTTCTATGAAGTTGGTGGTCATGAAGACTACTCTGGCCTCGGACGAGGCCACGCCGTCCAGTGCGTTGAGCAGACCGCTGAAGGTGAGCCGTCCCATTCCCTGGTAGGCCAGAGGGTTCTCTGTGGGCATAAGCTCCCTGCTCGCGAAGGCCGCGTCCACGTCCTCCAGCAGCACGATGCTCTGCTGGGGCGCGGCGCTCAGCAGGTGGTGCAGGCGGTCGTCGGAGAGGCTCCGGTCGCTCAGGCTCACAATGCAGATGCTGTAGCCCAGCTCCCCGGCCAGCGCTGTGATGAAGCTGCTCTTTCCGCAACCCGGAGGCCCGTGCAGCAGATACCCTCTCCTGTAGGGGATTCCTCTGTCCGCGTACCACGCAGGGTTCTCGATGAACTCCTTCACGTCTTCCAGCAGCCCCTCGGCCACGCCCGCCTCCAGCACCACCGAGCTCAGGGGCCGGCGTCGGCGCGGCAACCCGAATGGCCTCCACTCTGCCCCCATGGCCGTGTAGATGAGCGTGCGACCCTCCTCCTGCTTCAGGGCAAGCTCTCGAGCTTCTTGTAAGATGTTGACGAACATCTGTCTGTCCCTGCCAAGAGCGGTGAAGGTGATCGACTCCCACAGCGTTTTCGTCTGGAGATCCGCCGCCGTCGTTTTGTCCCTGGTCCTCTCCACTCGGATCAACTTGTTCCCGTACCAGATGATGTGGTTCCCGGGACCGGGGTGGAGGTGGAAATGCGTGAGCACACGTCCGCTCTCGTGCTGCGAGTAAGATGTCTCCACGCTGAGGTGCTGCGTGTGTCGTGCGTGCTTGGAGATCCAGCTCAATAGCCAGCGGTAGCTCTTGTCCCCGCCCGGAACCTCCAGGGTCATCATGTAGTTCCGGCGGAAGAAGATCATCCCCGCCTGGGCTCCCTTCCGAGCCGCGGCCAGCACCGTTCCCACGCCGACCAGTCCGAACCCGGCCCCAAAGTAAGGGTTGTCCTTCAGGCTTTCTTTAATATCTGACCAAAGCATTGTTAAAATACTTCTCAAAGAGAAGGGGACTGGTTGTCTTCGTTGTGACTAACAGCAAATGTTACGGGTCTGATTCCTGGTTCGTGTTGAGAGGATTGTTGGACATTCATGCCTCATCTCTAGAACTGTGACCCTATTTTTTTATATTGTCTGACAGGGGTGCTCTTGACATCACAATGATGTCATGATGCAGTCTGCCACATCCTTTTATGGAGTCAGCCATGCCTAAATATGGAGTCTGTGATGATGATGATGCTGAGCTCCATATAGGGAGTTTTCTGTCTTACCCATATATGGAGTCTGTGATGTCAGACCAGCAGCAATAGTAACCATAACAACTAGGACTTTAACAACGCTAAACCCATAGAGTTTGAGTGACGTCGTTGTGCATTGTACGTAATGACATCATCACACAATGCCATCACAATGTCATCATCACAACCATGTCCTTTAAAATGAATTGACAAATCAACAAAATTTACATTTGCCGACCAATAGGTCTGAGTCATCGTGTCGGGGGTTTTGTCAGAGTACCCGTCTGTCTGTGTCCCTTTTGTGCCCAATGCCCATACAGATTATGTATATGGAGATCTCTGTATCTACCTGTGTACCTTTTATGCCCATATATGGAGATCTCTGTATCTGTCAGTCCTTGTCCCTTTTACGCCCATATATGGAGATCTCTGATGTCATCAGTCTATGCCCATATATTGGAATGTCCATATATGGGCATATATGATTGGATCGGTGGTTCTGGAAAACTGGATATCCAAACTACTTGATGGCGGGCACCGCACTCCCTCGGGTCCTTACCGCTGTGAGCGCAGAGTTTGAAGTTGGTCTGTCCCACATATGCACATGACCATATATGGGCATAGCGGTCAAGTCTGTGGCTCTGGACAACTGGATCTCTGTATCTGTCAGTCCTTGTCCTTTTTAAGGCAATTTTAATGGTGACCCATTTTGAATAGAGCTGAGTCGTCAGGATTTTTGCATTTTAGTGCAATAGCAAAATAATGATGTAGTGGTTAATTAGATTGAGTGAATAGTTTTGAAACTACAGCTTATGGAACTGAAGTCAAGTTAAAAATCTTAACCAGAGAAAACACCAATTGAATGGCACACAATCAGAGATAGTACCAAAGAGATTCCAGAGAAACAAGACAACACTCAATTCATTGGTCGTCCCATTCTATTCTACTATCAAATTTTTAATGCTTCAACAGGACCGGTCTGTGTTGAACAGCGAAAAAGTGTTATAAATATGCTACTATAACCATTTACTCTATTTATATAATATTTATGAATGGATCAGACATTAGTAACAGACATCAGAATGTCAGGGTGCATGTGTGCGCATGCATGTGTGCGCATGCATGTATGCGCGCATTGTTCACTCTCAGAGTTAAATGAGCGCTGATGATTTTACATCATTGTCCCAAAGATAAAATAATAATAATGATAATTTCAAACTGGAGGTCCTTGAAACACTATGTGGACCTACCAATGTGTGCACCTTATGTTTAACCTCATGTACATACTGTGCTGTATGTGTATATATCATGTAGACATATTGATCTTTTTTATGTTTTTCTCTCCCTCTCTCTGCACACATAATGCACTTTGTTGATCCTTTGGGGATTTAATTATTTGGTCTAATGCTGTTTTAGATTAGCCATGAACAGACAGACAAATGACAACCAAATAACAAGAAAACAACCTATTATATGTCTTCTTTTATATTCCAAAACAGATTAACTGACAAAGGTTCCAATTGTTCAGAAATAGGGTTTGTTCACAAGGTGGTCCAGCCGGCTTTCATAGACTCCAATGTATTTTACTGAACTTCCAGTTCCAGTTTTGGCTCCCATGCCTGTCAATGGCGCCTGCTGCACCTTCTTCATTATAGCCTTTGTTTGGGGAGGATGACATTGCATAATTTTGCATCATAGAGTTATATCTCACATGCGCAGTAGTGTCACCTCCGTGTGCAACCTTGTGTGCAACCCTGTGCGCAAGCTCGTGAGTCCAGCCCATTGGTCAAAACCGCTTTTGCTCGTTCATGCATAGGGCCCCAGCTGCACTTCCAGAGCCAGCCACCAGGAAACTAAAGCTTCACTCTTCCCTCTCGATACTGGGGGCTTGGTTGTGAGCTTGTAGATCGGCTATTTTTGGTTCACCCCAGACTTTGGATGCTGGGGTTCAGGTAGTTAAAAGGATCCCTGGCATATGCCTTAACACATTAGGTGCCAATCGCATAGTTCTACGCAAACCTAAATAATTGCGCAGCGTGCCTTTATTTATTTATTTATTTTTCTCGCAGTGACACATTTCATTGTAGGCCTCCCTCGCAGTGACACATTTCATTGTAGCACACCGGAAACGGAAATGAATGTCAATCGAAGATTCGTTCCCATCCGCCGCCGCTCTAAAGCTTCCGCTAATCCGTCATTATCTCCGGTGTTGTTTTTCTCCGCGCTGAACGCTGTTTAATAGAAACTGCGACTACTGCAAAATGGACCGCCGAAATTTCTTCTCTGAAGAAACCTTAACTAATCAGGATGGAATATGAAATATCGGACATATCCGTCTTGATCACATGACTATAAGATACTGTGTACCGATTTGCGTGATGTTTGGATAAAATCTGTAGGAGTCAGTGGCGGAGCGTCCGGGGAGGCCAGGGAGGCGGCCGCCTCCGGGCCCGCGACCCAGGAGGGCCCGGGCCGTCAGATAATAAATCGGTAAAATCAGGCAAAAATAACCTAACCCTACCCTAACCCTAAAACCGAAATAAAGTGACAAAAAGCCCCCGAAAAAGTGACCGAATCCGCCGAAAACCCGCAAAATTTTGCGCGCGCGTGCGCGGGATCTGCACGCACGCGCGCGCAGGGGGCCGGATCACTGTGCTGTGCCTCCCGGCCCGGCTTTGAGTTGTTCCGCCACTGGTAGGAGTACTATCAAAAAATGGGTTTGGCACAAATCGGCCTCCTTGTGGCACTATAACAGGCCCATGTGCAAAATTTGGGCCAGAGGTTCTGAATTGGCATCCAGGGAGTGTGTGTACACAGTTTCGCAGCGAGCGGGCCAACGGTGCCGGAGATTAGCTCGCAAACAGATGGACACACGGACACACAGACACACAGATAGACGGATGGACAGACAGACAGGGTGCCTTTCAGCCTTGCAGAGACAATAACCTATTAAGCCTTAATATACTTTGTCTATTTGACAATAGCTGATATGAAAGTCCACAATGCTTCACATAGTGATGAATTCTGACTGTGAGCTTGTAGATCGGATGAGATCAGATTTTGCTATGGCAAGAAGAGAGATTGAAAGAAGAAAGTGAAATCAGACTGTAAAGTTAGTCATTGGTGCCCCTGTGTGGACAGGCCATAACATGATATAACGGATGACACCTCAAGAAGCAAAAAATCAACAACAGTAGAAACAACAAAGTTGGAGTGGCACTGTGCAGGCTGTCAATGATGGACAGTCTCACGATACTTTGGCACATTCAAAAACTGAATTTGTGTTCTTTAGCTCAATAAACTTACACAGTGTACACATCGAAAAGCAACACAGCAGAAACATTGTGTGATATGTCTTCTTTTATTTTCCTGGGCCGAGTATTTCACAAAGGTTATTTTTGGTGAAGAGATTTAGTGCAGAAAGGAAAAGTCCGTTCCTCTAAGAATAGAATAGAGTGTTTAAGCAGAGTACTTGAGTAAGTTAGTTGTAGTTACTTTACCCCACTGGTTCAGAGAGTTAATTTTAGAATAACTAAAAGCTGTAATGTGAGAGGAGGGATTTCCCTGTATACCAAGATGAGGGGAAAAAAGCCATTTCTAAATCTAAAATAAGAAACTGTCAAAAACTTCATAAACACAGTCCAAAAGTAACAACAAATTAGTTTAAATATGGTGAATCATTCATTCAGCTGTGGTTCTGTCACCAGCAACAGCATGGCTTTATTTAGGAACATGGCAGAATGTGCTTGGTATTACTTTTGCCTTGTGAACTTTACATAAGCCATATTTCCTCCAATGGGTTTTAAATATTTTCATGAAATGTAAATTCATATATTACTGTAGCTTAACATAATATTAAAATAAGTTTAGAATAATTATGAAATCAGATTAAATGTAATATAGTTTAAATGTCAGTTTTATATAGATAATAAACCATGAAAAGTGACAGGCAATAGAACTACCCTATGTCTGCTCAGCAGCAGCTGTGGGGGCGTGTCCACACAGCCCTGTTCTGTACTGTGTTGCCATGTCTGCTTATTATAAGCAACTTTGGGCTCCTAATTTGAAGTTGTTTATTTTGGGCTTGCTTCCTAATGTTTTTTTCATGTCAAGGACCCCCAAATTAATAATGTATTCCTACGCGGACCCCCATATGAAAATATTTTGTGCCATGCAAGATTTGTGTAGTTAAAATGTTTCAAACATATTCTAAATGTTTCACTTTTTTTTCAAGATTTGTATACAAAATGTGCTCACAACGCGTCGCATTGTGATCTTGCATATCAGCTATTTTCGAAATAGCACATGTTTGTAGGGTTCAAGTGGTAAAAGTGAGGGGGGGGGTCAGAAGGGCCTGAATGTCGCCCCACTATTGGGGGGACACTATTGCGATTGACTGGTCTATTTATTTATTTATTTTCCTTAGCACCCCATCGTTTCCCATTGTGTTGCGTTGTTGTATGTTGGCTGCATGCTTGCCTCTCGCCGCAATGGTTCTGTTACTCGCTATGTGCAGTTGCTCTCTCAACTCGATCAACTAGGTGTCAGACAAGCTAATACAAAACAAATAATTGTTCTTTGTAAACTGGCTTTGGGTGTGAAATAAGGGGGGCTCGGGCTGCTAGAATCAAGTACTGCTAAGATAGACCAGTGGTGTAAAGTAACTAAGTTAATTTACTCAAGTACTGTACTTAAGTTTTTAGGTACTTTTACTTAACTTTTTCAATTGTCTATACTTTTACTTCTACTCCACTACATCTCAGAGGCAAATATTGTACTTTTACTTTCGCATTGCGACGCGTTGTGAGCTTGTAGATCTGCTATTTTCAACTTACTTTTGGTACTTTAAGTACATTTTTATACCAATTATGTATTTACTCAAGCAAATTTTGAATTCTGGACTTTTACTTGTAACAGAGTAGCCTACTTCTACATAGTAGTATTGATACTTTTACTTAAGTAAAACATTTGAGCACTTTTTCCACCACTGTGATAGACTGACTGACCAGGGATAAGGATAAGGATAGGATAATTCCTTTTAACAGGACGTTCATGAAAGTCCTTGCGGGCTTGTTTCCAATGAGGGCCTGTGGGCAATTTAGGGATCAGATTACTGCAGCAATGTATGGGGAACAAAGATGTTCCCCCGTCAGTTAAGTGAGAGCCGAGATTGCACGGCCGCACGAACAAACTATACTGCCGTGGAATGAAATTGCACGGCATGTGTGATCATGGATTAAGCTACTTATTCATCGAGGTGAAAATGTGCAATTTAATGTCATTGATTTGTCAATGTCTCTTATTGTAGGCCAGTGGTTCTCAACCTTTTCAGGCCGCGACCCCCAAAAAGAATCATATTTGAACTAGGGACCCGCCCCAACCAGACAAGCACTTTGTCTGGTTGGCATTACATTTAGTCTGACATGGTTCCATGTCTGACATGAAAATAGCTGATCTACAAGCTCACAACGCCTCGCAACTCGAATCCCTCCACTTTTTCCCTCATGCCGGCGCGCATGATGACCCCCTGTATGTGTGCGGTCTCTTGGGCTTGTTTTCGCAGCCCTGGCCACTTGTTTCTCTTGCAAAATCTGGCAACACTGGTCCTGCTCATACAACTAGTCTGGTAAGATTATAACTGAGCAACAAACTCTTTGTTTGTTTGTTTGTTTGTGGCTGTTTCTCTTCAATCTATCAACAAAAACAAGGTGATTTCAAACAATTATGTCAGCTACTTATTTGAAATGTTTATTTGTATTGTTTTTATTTCATTTTTAAGAAGCCTGGAACAGCTACATGCATAATGAATGAATGAATGCTTACCCAGTGGTAGACATTAACTATAAGTACATGTACTTGAGAACTGTACTCAAAGTGATATTTCACTTTCAATCATGTTTGGGGTCATTTTAACGTCTACTCAGGCTTTTGTGTTTCACCCCAGACAGTTTTTAAGTTAGATAATTAATATTAATGTTATCAAACCCATTTATATAAACCCATTGTAACTCCATTTTAACCATGTTAGATACAATGAAAACACATGTCCTTGATTCTGGTGACTGATATTGTCCTTCTAAGACGTGATACGTGAGGGGGCTGTGCTTTTAGTTTTTTTACCTATCTTTTATTGTATTTTTTGTCTTCTACATTTCAAAGACAAATATTGTACTTTTGACTCCACTACATTTCTAGGGGAACGCTACATTATGAATTAACCACTTATTTCAAATATAGTGAAAGTAACAGATCTATATGTTCACAACGTGCCGTGATGCGTTGTGATCTTGTAGATCTGCTATGTTCACCATTATTGATATTTTTGAACATTTTGATACATTTCAATTGATATTGAAAAGAAAATGTACTTTGTGGTTCGCATTTTGAATACTTAAAAGTACTTATTGGAGTACTTAAAGTACTCCAATACTCAAGTACGAATTTGACTTAGCAGAATAATAGTTGACCAGGAGTATGTATACTTTGACTCGAGTACTGGAGTACTTTGTCCACTCATGCTTACAATTTTTCAGTTTTTCACAATATTTCAGTTACATCAATAAACAAGTAAGTAAGTAAGTAGATTAGAAAGGCTTGTTGTCGGTATCAGCCAGAGCGCAGAAGTCTACTCTATGCCCGTTGCACAATGCACCAGACACCTGGGAGATGGATTGCTGGGGTAGGGCGCCACAAATTCCATCAGCTCCCAGTACTTACCGCACGTTTTGTCACATCCACACCATGCTACTGAGTCGGCGGTGCCCGGGGAACGAATCCATGACCTTGTGGTCGAAAGGCGAGTGCTCTATATCGACTGAACTACCTGGACACTAGTTGCAGAGGTTGTCCAAAACTGTTACTTTTCAGGAAATGGATCCAATGTAGTTATCATTTAGCCAAACACTCTTGTGAATACTTTTCATTGGTTCAATTTGTATTAACACTTAACCACTTTCACTTAAGAAATAGCAAAAAATAGCAAAAATAGCAAATCTACAAGCTCACAACGTCTGGTGATTTGACACATTGTGTCAGCTTGTGATGCAACTATTGTACTTTTACTCCACTACAATTATTTAAAAACTTTACTTTACTATTATTATTATTATTACAAAACATACATTACCCACTTCAGCCCTTAATACATTTGAAAATAGCCGATCTAAAAGCTCACAATGTGTCGCGATGCAACACATTGTGAGCTTGTAGATCTGATATTTTCAAAACTTGTGAAATTCTGCATTATGAGTACTTTTACTTTTGGTACTTTAAGTACATTTTGATACCAATACTTTTGTACTTTTACTGAGGTCAATTTTGAATTCCGGACTTTTACTTGTAACGAGTACTTCTACATTGCAGTATTGATACTTTTTACTTAAGTAAAAAATGTGAGTAATTTTTCCACCACTCAAAACATATTATATAACAAGGCCACTAACTAATATACCATAGTGTCTATTACATAGGGTCTATTACATAGGGTCTATTACGCTTTGCTACACATTTAAAACGACGGCATTTCTTCATTAACTACTTAACCACTGAGCCACTGAACCACACACAAAAAACATCCTAAATCATTGTGTACAAAATCTATTAGCTCACAGCGTATTGCATTGAGACGCATTGTGAGCTTGTAGATCTGCTATTTGCTTTTCTTCGTTGTTGTTGTTTTTTTTGCCTACAATGACATTAAAAAAGTTACTTTGGGATGTATTTGGGATTTTAATAATCGTTTTTTATCAGTACAGTCAGTGCTACCATCATGAGCAAAAGGGCCACTTTAGTTGCAAAGGTGAGCGGGTCATATTATGTAGGTCATTTGGTTCTTCTTTTCAGAGGTCAGTCTCATTTAAAGGGATAATTTCTCTTTGAAAGAAATGGTCATGTTATCGTCTACTCAGGCTTTTGTGAGCCCCCCAGACAGTTTTTGAGTTGCTTGATTCAGTATTTAGATATCTGATATTGATTTTATCAGACACACCCCCTTCCTATACAAACCCATTATAACTTCAAACTCCATTTTAATCATGTTAGATTCATCAAAACCGTCCTTAGTTCTGGTGACTCATCCTGCCCTCCTAATACGTGAGGGGGCCGTGTTTTTTCGATTACCTTTTGATTTATTTAATTTGATTTTTGTATTATATTTAATTGTTTTCATTTTCCCAAATTGTTTTTAAAAATAAATGAAAAAAGTAATTTAAAAAACATGGTCTCCTCACGTATTAGAAGGACAATATCAGTCACCAGAACCAAGGACGGGTGTTTCTAATGAATCTAACATGGTTAAAATGGAGTTTGAAGTTACGATGGGTTTTTATAGGAAGGGGGCGTGTCTGATAAAATGAATATCAAATATCTAAATACTGAATCAAGCAACTTAAAAACTGTCCCAGGATGTTCACAAAAGCTTGAGTAGATGATAAAATGACCCAATTAGTTTTGAAAGTGAAAAATCCCTTTAAGGACAGGAGGAGGTCAAGTTCTACCAGCTACACTTGTTCTGTGTTTGTCAAGCTACAGTATAGCTGCAATAGTTGTGTTTTTCCATTAAGGCGAACAGACATTTCCTTTCTTTCTTTCCTTTTCTTTGTTTTCGAACAGTGGTGGAAAAAGTACTCACATGTTCTACTTAGTAAAAGTATCAATACTGCAATGTAGAAATACTCTGTTACAGGTAAAAGGCCTGTGTTCAAAATGTTAGTATTGGCATCAAAATATACTTAAAGTACCAAAAGTAAAAGAACAAAAATGTTTGAAAATAGCAGCTCTACAAGCTCACAACACGTTGCGATGCGACGCGTTGTGAGCTTCTAGATCGTCTATTTTCAAATAGCCTATAAATAAAACAGGGCTAAAGTCGTTAATGTATGTTTTATAATATATATATATATATATATATATATATATATATATATATATATATATATATATATATATATATATATATATATACATATATATATACATATATATATATATATATAATTTATATCTGCAAAGTAACTAGTAACTAAAGTTTAAAAAATAATTGCAATGGAGTAAAAGTACAAATTTGCCTCTGAGATGTAGTGGAGTAGAAGTAAAATACGGATATACTCAAGTATAGTAAAAAAAAATACCTCAATATTGTACTTGAGTACAGTACTTGAGTAAATGTACTTGGTTACTTTGCAACTCTGGTTTCGAACGTCATACATGTAATTAAAAAATAGTCACAATAAAAGGTAAAAACTTAAATTCTATCTTGATGAGATAGTCTCAGACCATGCGTAGGGGTGATGTAGTGTAGGCTACACGATGAGTGATGAGATAATGAGGGGACCTGAAGGAATGCGTGTGTCACAACTAGCTTTGTCCTCAAATGTCCCATCACTCACAGCGCTGTGCAGTGGTGGAAAAAGTACACAAATGTTTTACTTAAGTAAATGTATCAATTCTGCAATGTAGAAGTACTCTGTTACAAGTAAAAGTCCGGAATTTCCAATTTACTTCAGTAAAAGCACAAAAGTATTGGTATCAAAATGTGCAGTAAAAGTACAAAAATGTTTGAAAATAGCCTAGGTACAAAATAGGCCTAAAGTGGTTAATGTATGTTTTATAATAATTTATATCTGCAAAGTAACTAGTAACTAAAGTTTTCAAATAATTGTAGTTGAGTAAAAGTACAATATTTTCCTCTGAGATGGAGTGGAGTAGAAGTAAAAGTATAGACAATTGGAAATACTCCAGTAAAGTAAAAGTACCTCAACATTGTACTTAAGTACAGTACTTGAGTAAATGTACTTAGTTACTTTACACCACTGGTGCTGTGTAGCCACGCCCTTGGAAGAGGCCGGCCTCTGAGGGCCTGTACAGGGGACAGGTGATGTTGTGTGGTCGGCAGTCTGTTCAAGCTTCTTGCACTCTGCCAGGCCCTCACGTCTTCAAACACCCGACCCTGCGGTATTATAGAACTATAGTTTGGTTCAAGGGACTCCTATAGCTTTGATCAGAGGTAAGAAAACTTTTCGGTTGGAGGTCTGATGGTGAGGCTGTGGATGGAGGCTTTCCATGGAATATTTCTGTGGAGCGTTATTGTAGCTGATATTGTTATTATTGGACACTTTTAAACACTTGATGGAAATAACAGCTTTACTTGTTTGTCCAGTTCTGCCCTCCTTTGCCTTGGTAGCAAACAGCTCCTTGACCTGCCCTCTGTTTCTGACCTTTTCCTGCATCACACTACACTCCTTTAATCCAGTGGTTCTCAGAGTGAGGTCTGGGGACCCCCAGGGGTCCTTGAGGGGGGTTCCAGGGGGTCCCCAGCAAAATGTGCAACTATAGCATAAAATGTTGGACATGTTGGTCACCCCTGCTTGTAGATCGGCTATTCTTGCTACTTTTGCATGGCACTCTTGTATGATGAAGTAGAGCATTAACTTAAAGGGACATTTCACTTTTTTTTAATCATTTAATCATCTACTCAGGCTTTTGTGAGCCCCCAGACAGTTTTTTAACCACTTAATAACACTCAATAATTAGTAAACTTGACCGTTGGCTTTGTCCTTGGTCTTCTCTTTTTTCCCCTCTACACCAAATCTGTTCGACCAAAATAGCAGATCTACAGCTTGTAGATCTGCTGTTTTTGGCAAATGTTCCCCCATAGGGATGCTAGGGTTCGGTTAGTGGTTAATGTAAAATAGAAAAAGTTCTTATCACACAAAGATTTGGCGGCCTCTCTGTTGTAACTCTGAGGACCCGCGGATGTTTTGCTTAATGTGGGTCCCAAGTTCAAATATGATTATTTTTAATAATCTTAATTTCTATGCATTTGATGTATTACCTCGTGTTTTCCTTGCTTATTGTAAATCGCTCTGGATTAAGAGCGTCTGCTAAATGCCTACATTGTAATATTGTACATTGTAGAACCACTGTCCTAGGGGTCCCAGGCCCCCTGTTGAAGTATCAGTGTGTGAATAATAACATAACACATTAATAACATTAATGTGTTATTGTCTGTTGTCTTGTCTTGCCAGTCAGTCAGTGTGTCGGTGTGTCAGTATGGGTCTCCAGTGGACGGCCGTGGCTTTCTTCCTCTACGTGGAGATCTTCCTCATCCTCGTCCTGTGTCTGCCCTTCTTCTCTGCCAGGAGGTACAGTATACCACAATCATCGATGGGGCTTCCAAGCGAATAGAATCTACAGCCTTTTTTCTATTCCTGGAAAGTTAGCATGCTGGAATAGAATGTTCTTCTGTCCTGTAGGTGGCGCTCTGTGTTTAACTGGAGAGTGTGGAGTTGGCTGACTCCGTACTGGAACAGAGTTTTCTTCGCTATGATCCTGGTGCTCATCATCCTGTTCGTAGGTAAAGTCAAAACCAATTCTTTATCACTATATCTCTGCTGTTCTACAAAATGTTCATTTTTCAGGAAATGACAAAGAAAAAGAAAAAAAAGTGGAGTTAGGAGGTTTTGTTCATCATTGATAAGAACAGCTGAATGGACCTCCAAGCAAAGACATTACATTGTGTACTGTATGTGTTGTGTTGTGTAGATGCAGTGCGTGAGGTCCAGAAGTACTCAGGACCACAGCATCAGCAGGAGGCCAAGCTGAATCCCACCCTGTTCGACCATCTGCACATGAAGCTGTTCAGATCCCAGAGGAACCTCTACATCTCTGGCTTCTCACTGTTCCTCTGGCTGTAAGTCATCTAACACTATGGTTCTCAAAGTGCGGTCCGGGGACTCTCAGGGGGTCCATTAGGGGGTTCTGAATTGCGGTGTACAAATGGGACCATTAATTGAATTGTATCGTTCTATGATATAACAACAAACTATTTAACTATATCATTGACATCATCAATGACTCATCACTTCTCCTCTCCTCTCCTCTCCTCTCCTCTCCTCTCCTCTCCTCTCCTCAGTGTTATGCGTCGTTTGGTGACCCTGCTGAACCAGCTGGCTGCGGCCACAGACAAACCTTTAGCCAATCAGACCCATGAGGGCCACCCGCACATCAAACAGGTGGGAGGAGCCCCTCATTGATTGATTGAATACTTTATTATTAGACAGAAATGTAAACGGCACGAGGTACAGGGGCCATGAACTCTTTTAACCCATTTAGACCGGGAAAGAAGCTGTCATTTTTAGATTTCTTTGGCTATTCAAAAATAGCACATATACAAGCTCGTAGTGCGGCACAGAGTGCTGCGCTATAAGCTTGTAGATATGCTATTTTTGAAAAGTCGTGAAAATGTGTGCAAATCTTTGAATATGTGTACTTTTTTTTAAAGCGAACATTTGTAACTCAAATCTTTGCTTCTGGGTTTTTTTTAATTCCTAACTGTTTTCTGAAAAACACATGTTGCTATCAGTGGTTCTCAGACTATTTCATGTCAAGGACCCCCAAAATGATATGTATATTGGCCGCAGACCCCCATCTCAAAATATGTTGTTCCAGGGACCCCCCAGAAGCAAAGATTTGAGTTACAAATGTTCCCTTTAAAAATATATATATATTCAAATATTTGCACAAATGTTCAAGATTTTTCAAAAATAGCAGATCTACAAGCTCATAGCGCGGCACTCACTTGGGGTCCGCGGGCAAATACATATTAATGTGGGGGTCCTTGACCTTGACACGAAAGACTTTGAGAAGCACTGCTCTAGGTGTCCTTTTGGTGGGTCCGTGACCCAGAAGTAGTAGTGACGCGTGATTTGGGAACGTACGGGCAAACCCCGCCCCCGACTGTCTCCAATGGCTGACTCAGGCCTGCTTGAGAGGTACAGTACATAGGTGGGCCTTGCTGTGTGTTTTGCCAAACAGTTAGTGACAGGACACGGTTACTAAAAGAAACACAATATAAAAAACAGCTTTTGTGCATTTGTGCAGTAGGAGAGGCGTTCTCACATGCCCAAATCTCCTCTACAGTTTGCAGTATAGTATAGTACAGTACTTACTCACGTGAGATATAATGACAGTACAGACTACTGAGACTAGGTATTTGGTGATGAGAATGATCAATATTAGCTTCCATGATCCATCCATCTGCAGGCTGGCAGACGCTGTACCTTAATCCATTGAAATAAAGAAAAGGAACGGATGGTTTTCTGCTGAGGAAACAGCAATGAAAGCGACCAATTCCAGAATAATCATCATCTCAATATGTTCTATATATCATCTATATTCTATATCATTATCACAGGGATGAGGGGGATAACAGAGCTGCTCCTGCATGGGGGGGGGGGGGTTTGCCAACCGGTCCCGTACGTTCCCAAATCACGCCGTAGTGACCCAACAATGGGTCCCGAGCCAGCGTTTGGGAAACACTGATCTACATTGAAATGTGCTGATCCAGGATGTGTGTTTTCATCTCATATTGTGTGTGTGTGTGTGTGTGTGTGTGTGTGTGTGTGTGTGTGTGTGTGTGTGTGTGTGTGTGTGTGTGTGTGTGTGTGTGTGTGTGTGTGTGTGTGTGTGAGACTGTGTGTGTGTGTGTGTGTGTGTGTGTGTGTGTGTGTGTGTGTGTGTGTGTGTGTGTGTGTGTGTGTGTGTGTGTGTGTGTGTGTGTGTGTGTGTGTGTGTGTCTGTGTTTCCAACAGAACGCTGCAGACAAAAAGACTGAGTAACGCTGGACCATAATGATGAGGATGATGAAGGATGGGCCGGATTTACTTGGGGGTTGGTGGAGGGGGTCCATGCTTTTGCTTATGATATGATCTATCTATCTATGGGTGGGGATATGTTGCAATTTATTTTGTCTGATATGTTTGATTGTTTGATATTTATGTTTGAAAATATCACTCTTTAACAATGTCATTAGATAATAATGTTTCTTAACCACACTGCCAATCACGTAGATCTACGCGAACCTATTTAAAGCCGCCACGTGCCAATCGCGTAGATCTACGTGAACAAAAAAAATAAATATCCAATTTGACCTTGGGTCAAATTGGATATTTATTTTTTTTGTTCACCAAAAGAGACCAAGGAGATATGATTTTTCGAAGATCTAGACTCCTATCCACTTCCTTGTTAACTTAAAACTTAAACATTCTTGGTGGCCATATTTTCAAAATGTCTTGTCAACTTTTCCCCCTCAAAATGAAAGGAAAGAAAAAAACATACTAAGGGCACGGTCCCACCAAAACATGGTTGGCCGCTGTTAAACGCAGGTTGTGTCACAGTTTTTTGCAGCCAGCGCATTCTAAATACACGGAGTGACCCACCTGTCACTCACTCTCAGGACCCTCCCATGCAACAGCTACAACCAGTTGTTCTATCGCAAGCACCATGTCGCTTCCTGAGTCTTGGGACGGTCCGCCTTTGACTCACCCGATTGGACTGAGGGGGAAAAGCAGCATAGAGCGCATAAACACAAGATGTGCGCGACAAGCGGAAAGATGCGCAAGACCATGAATCCACGCATTTGCATTGACAAAGCATTGGCAGATTCCGCCCCATAGGTAAAATAAAAGTGCCTGTGACCGTGCCCTAAACAGAGTTGCAGTTCATTTCTTTCAGTAGAAAGCATGTAAGTAGCACCCGGGTGGGGCAGTGATAAAGTACCCACTACCATGGAGGTTGAGGGTTCGAATCCACTCCGGCTTTGTCAAGCGTCTGTATGACGTTCGCGGTAGGGTGATATTTGCAGTGGTGGAAAAAACTACTCAATTGCTTTACTTAAGTAAAAGTATCAATACTGCAATGCAGAAATACTCTGTTCCAAGTAAAAGTCTGGAATTCAAAATTTACTTGAGTAAAAGTACAAAGGTATTGGCATCAAAATGTGCTTAAAGTACCAAAAGTAAAAGTATAAGCATAATGTCCCATTTCACAAGTTTTCAAATACAATTATTTTGAAAATAGCAGATCTACAAGCTCAGAATGTGTCGCATTGCAACGCATTGTGAGCTTGTAGATCGGCTATTTTCAAATGGCCGAAATGTATACAGAGCTGAAGTGGTTAATGTATGTTTTGTAATAATAATCAAAATCTACAAAGTAACTAAAGTTTTCAAATAATTGTAGTGGAGTAAAAGTAAAATATTTGGATCCGAGATGTAGTGGAGTAGAAGTAAAAGTATTGGAAATTGGAAATACTCAAGTAAAGTACAAATACCTCAACATTGTACTTAAGTACAGTACTTAAAAACTGTACTTAGTTCCTTTCCACCACTGGATATTTGTCACTGCATGTACTCCTACCGGCTGGGGGAGGCACCTTTCTGTGATGGTCGGGAGGAGTAAGACAAAGGCTCCACGTCCTCCCGGTGGGGGCTCCTCACTGCCACTAGGTGAGTCAGTGGGATAAAACAGCAGTGACAACTCACCAGTGGTGTAAAGTAACTAAGTACATGTACTCAAGTACTGTACTTAAGTACAATTTTGAGGTTTTTTTCCTTTACTGGAGTATTTCCAATTTTCTATACTTTTACTTCTACTCCACTACATCTCAGAGACACATATTGTATTTTTACTCCACTACAAACTTTAGTTACTAGTTACTTTGTAGATTTAAAGTATTATTACAAATGAAACATACACTAACCACTTCAGCCCTAGACTTTGGCTATATGAAAATATATAATATATATATATATATATATATATATATATATATATATATATATATATATATATATATATATATATATATATATATATATATATATATATATATAAATATAATATAATAAAATCAAGCCTCAGATATACTCATTCCAACTAACTTCTCTCTGGCTTATAAAGCACTTTCACCTGCAATACCACATTGTCCTGTTTGGCACGGGCGCTATTGAGCCAGTTTGTATGCATGTTATCTCCTGGTTCTGTGTGGAAAAAGTAAAAAAAGAAAATAAGAAAAAAATAAGAAAAATAAGAAAATAAAAAAATGTGGTTGGTTGGAACTGAAAAACTGGAGGAATTGTTCCCTGACGTGACGTCACGTCAGGAACCAAATCAGTTTGGCCTGTTTTGAGACCAATTTACAGAAAACCCCAGATTTGCTGTGAAAGCCTGAGTGTTCAAACTGGGGTATTTTTGAGGATAGAAGAGAGGTAGGGGAGACCAAAAACACACAAAAAAGAAGAAAAAGTTAAAATTCATGGTGTAGTCCCTTTAAATAAAAAATGCGAGTACTTTTTCCACCACTTTAACTCAACAAATGTGTGTGGGGAGGAAATAATTGGCATAATGAAAAAAGGGTAAAAAGAAAGAAAGCATGTAAGTACTTGGCGGACGCAAACTCAAAGAGAGTCCGAGGCACACTGTCCAGTTGAAAACATATTTAAAAAGCCTTTATTGTAACATGGCGTGGCAAAACTTTCATAACCCTATACTGTTTAGTATGTCGTAACCTCCAAAGAGCACCTGTTTCCAGTTGGCTGTAATTAAGGAAGCCGAAGGACCCACTCTGCGCTCAACATTCTCCATTGTAAAAACAAAAAAGTAATTCTAAAATATCATATCTACAGGCTCACAACGTGTCACATCGCAATGCGTTGTGAGCTTGCAGATCTGCTAAATTTGCAATTTGTTGTGTTATTTATTATTCATTATTTTATGTAATTTTACCATTTTTTTCTGTTTTACTTCTTTAGTTTTTATCTTATATAAACTCTTATATAATGTGTTTCCTAGGCTTATTGTTTCATGTAAAGGTCCAATCCGCCATCTTGCAAACATTTCTGGCCATGAAATATGCTTTTTATTTGTTATCTGTGCGTGAAAAAACCTAACGTTTTCATATTTACACCAGTGTTGTTGTAGCCAGCACCACTGTGAAGCAGTTAGATTGTTCTTATTAATGAAACTAAGAAAGCAAAAGACGTCCAAAGTGACTAGCACGGTAGCTAGTCCAGTTGAATGTCTGGTGGACTCTGTTCCGGATACGGAAACGGTCTCTGTGTTTGCATGTATATGTGTGTGTGTGTGTGTGTGGAAATTACCAGATAGGCGGGCTTTAGACCGGAACTAAATACTGAACAGTACACATGCAAACCTTGTAAATTAGCTTCAAATAGCTGAAGTGGTTAATATTAAAGTCCATGACTTCCGGCCGCAGGAACATGGCGGCAGATTGAAAAGTGGCGTCCTCTCCTAACCCCTAAAATCAAACTAATACCATGAAATAAGAACCTAGAAAATAGAAATACAAGCTGATGGGGAATGAACCTCAGATCTGGATTAACAACAACGACATTTGACCGAAAAAAACAACAGCACCGTAAGATGGCTGACAAACAAAAGAAAGCCACCTGTCTTAAGACAACAGAAGACAGCGAAATGAAACAACTATTACTTGAAATGAAAAACTCCATCACCGGTATCACGGCAGAGATACAAGAATTCAGGTCGGAATTTAAAACACACCGTGAAGAGACGGAGCGAGACATGAAGAAAATAATAGACCAAACAACGGAACTCCGCCTCATAACAGAGAAAACACAAACCAGGGTGGACGATATGGAACACAGAGTGGGTAAGATACAAGACTCAACTATATCCCAAGAGCAAACCATTAAACAGCTAAAGCAGAAAATGAATGAGATGGAGATGGATTATTTAGAAAGTAAATCCAGGCAAAATAGTTTGCGCATCTTTAATGTCACTGAAAAGAGTGAGTGCGATGATATGGTGGGATTCCTGACAAAGTTATTCCATGAAGTACTGGAATTACCAGGAGAATTCAACATAATTCGAGCACACCGCATCTATAAGGAGAGCACAAAAGCCAGACCAATTATCGCCGCCTTCATGAACTTTGATACAAAGAAGAAAGTGATTCAAACGGCGTGGGGAAAGAAACAAGTGCTGTTTAATGGAAATAGAATATACTTCGACCACGACCTGACCACCAAAGTAAGGCAGAAGAGAGCCTTGTATAAACCGGGGGGGGGGGGTTAGAGTAGTAAATGTACCCCCACTCATGTCTGTATTTTTTTTATTTATTTTTTATTGACCTTTATTTATTCAGGGTAGTCCGTTGAGAGCAAGCTCTCTTTTGCGAGGACGCCCTGAGTACAACACAGATACAGTATACAAATAGAAAGCAATAGACAGTGTAGTAAGATATAGTTAACTATAGAAGAACATTAAAGAAAAAAGATATATTAATAATAATAATAATAATAATAATAATAATACAGAGATATAGAGAATACACATGATGTGAAATCACAGTGGCTATGCGAAACAGGTACATTCTTTACGTAATATCTCAATGAGAAGAACCTTGAAAGACTCTATGGAGATCAGACTATCCAATTTCAAAGAGACCTGGAGTTTATTCCATTTGTCGGAGGCATAAAATGAAAAAGCTGATTTTCCTTGTTCACTATTCATTCGCGGAATTTTGAGAGAAATATAAGCTTGTGAGCGTGTGCGATATCCCGAAGGATTGGTGTTTAAGAGAGAAGTTAAGTACAATGGGCCTCATTCAGCAACGGTACTTAAGAGGAAATTTCTTCTTAAACCCACTTAAGAAGTTTTTAAGAAGATTTAGGTATTCTCCAATGTTTTCTTAGCTGTGATCTGTTCTTAGGTAAGAACAGAATCTACGCACACTTTCTAAAGAGGATTTTTTTTCTTAGACCCATTTAAGAGGTTTTTAAGAAGATTTTGGTATACTCCAATGTTTTCTTAGCTGTGATCTGTTCTCAGGTAAGAACAGAATCTACACACACTGATGAGCACTCTTAGGCTGGCCTTTGAGTTCTTAAGTGTGACATATTTGTGCAAAAATAATTAATTCTCGAAGTTTCTTCAATTCTACAGTTGTATAATATAGGATTTAAATTACAATAATATTTTTATCATATCTTTAGAGCAGTGGTTTTCAAAGTGTGGTCTGGGGACCCCCAGGGGTCCTTCAGGGAGTTTCAGGGGGTCCACAGCAAACGAAGAACAGTTTAATCACTTTAACCCTATTTTATACTTTGTTTGAAAATAGCCGATCTACAAGCTCACAACACGTCCCATTACTGGCCATTTTGAGCTTGTAGATCGGCTATTTTCGAGACATTTTGATCTTGAAACATTTTCCCTGGCAGAAAATATTTTCAGGTGGGGGTCTGCAGCCAAATGCATGTCAATTTGGGGGTCCTTGACATGAAAATGTTTGAGACGGGTCTGAAATTACAATCTAACCCAAACGGACACGGTTGAGTTGAAGCCCAAGCCCCATACCTACCCCATAACCCCCCACCCACCCCACCTCATCACCCCCCATACCCCCACCCCCATATCCCCGACATTCGCCACACCCCCATTTTCCAGTCCCCTTCCTACCTGAAAGCCCCCCTATACCCACCCGTCATACCCATCCCCCCCACATAGCCCCCTACACCCCTCCTTGCACCACCATATCACCCACCACCCCACACCCCTATTTCCACCCCATTACATACCAAGCAGCTGCTACCTTAAAGACCCTCCATATCCACCCACCAGCTTTCAGTAATAAAATGTTTTATATCCACTACTAACGCTACTCCTGAACATGAAATATGGATAACATTTTTAACAGCTAATTTCAGCAAATGTACATTGATGTCTAGTTGTGATATGTTGATTAATGTGAGAGAAATAATAAAATACATTCATTAATTAAATAAAAAAAATTGCTGTTCACTTCAGAAGTACCTCCACATAACTATTAATTAATTTATTTTTATGTTTGGAGTCTGGTGTTCCACCATAGTTTAGGTATTCTTTACTTAATTCTCTCAATTTTATTTCTGTGTGTGATTTCCTGTGATTTCTGTGTGCAGCAATCACACACAGGTGTGACTGCAGGCAGAGCCATGCAGTCATGCCTTATATGGGGATTGGTGGGGCGGCTCCCTATGGTAATTAGGATGAACTGGCACACCCCTTCAAGTTACGAGGATTGGGATTCATCATCATCAAGAACATAGTTACGAACAATTCTGCCTTTTAAGAACGTTTCATGAATCTGACTCAACTTCTCTTAGGAATTCACTTAGGAAGAAATGCATGAGGCCCAATGGGAGCTTGCCACACAGGGCCTTATAAACAAATAAAGCACAATGTTTTTCTCTACGAGTGGTGAGAGAAGACCAACCTAGATTTTCATATAAACTACAGTGATGAGTGTGATAATCATCGCCGGTGATGAAGCGTAATGCACTATGGTACACTGCATCGAGAGGTTTTAGTATGGTTATTGAGGTATGCATGTACAGTGCATCTCCATAGTCAAACACAGACATAACTACTGCTTGAACAATCAACCTTCTGTTAGAGAGGGAGAAACAAGCCTTATTTCTATATAGGAAACCAATTTTTCCCCTTAGCTTTCTTATTAGCTGTTCAAAATGAATCTTATAAGTAAGTTTCACGTCTAACCAGATGCCGAGGTATTTGTATGATGTAACAAATTCAATTTGTTCACCGTCAAGAGTATGTATGCCTAAGGAGGCATTTGTATTTAAGGCTCGTGTAAACAGCATACATTTAGTCTTTTTAGAATTTAAGACGAGCTTGAGATTTACTAGGGCCATTTGGAACCTGTTAAAAGCGGACTGGAGGTTTGCGATGGCTAGGTCGATTGAGGGGGCAATACTGTACAGAATTGTGTCGTCCGCATAGTAATGGACGTCGCATTGCGAGGTGGGAATAATCATATTATTTATGTATATGGAGAATAAAAGAGGGCCCAGTATCGATCCTTGGGGGACACCTTTGTCGGTTACCAGATAAGTTGAACTAGAACCATTGGCGACAACTCTCTGTGTTCTCCCTGTGAGATAGTTTGAGAACCAGTGGATTGAGAGCGCATTTAAACCAATTAGAGAAAGTATTTGTATTAAAATTGAGTGGTCTACCGTATCGAATGCCTTTGATAAATCAATAAACATGGCTGCACAGTGACGGTGCTTGTCCAGGCCATTTACTATGTTATTGATGACAAGAGTTGTGGCTGATATGGTACTATGACCTGGTCTAAAACCGGACTGTTGGGGTTGCAGTATATTGTATGTATCCAAAAATGACCGCAATTGAGAGCTAACCAGGGATTCGAGGACCTTGGCTAGGCAACATAGAATAGATATAGGGCGATAATTATTTAAAGCAAATGGTTCACCACCTTTATGTAATGGCACGACATGTGCTGATTTCCAGATTGGGGGAATTTTTCCGGTGGAAAATGTTAAATTAAAAATGTGGGTGAGAGGAGGGGCAATTATATGTGCACTAAGGTGCAAAAGATATGGTTCGAGATCATCGGCTCCTTTTGATTTCTTGATACAGATTTTTAAAAGTGCATTGAGAACTTCTCTCAGTGTTAGCGTTCTTAATGTGAGGCCTTCACCATGGGGGATAGGGATCTCAGAGACCATGTTATGGATATGACCTGAAGGAGCCGTATTGGCAGCCAACCTGTCGAACAGATGTCCAGACGAAATAAAATGATGGTTAAAAGCTGTACACATATCTGGTTTGTCTAAAATTATATCAGATTCACTAATTATTTGTGAGGGAAGAGTGGAAGAGGGTTTAGGTTTTAATGAATTGACTGTTTTCCAGAAGCTAGCTGAGTTGCCTTGGGTGATAGAAAGGTTTGATAGATAGAAATTATCTTTGGTTTTTCTGACCATTACAAGGCATTTGTTTCTCTTTTCCCTGAAATGAGACCAATCGGTTGCATCATGAGAAGCCCTAGCCTTGGACCAGGGCCACATCTCTGAGGCGAAGAGCAACTGCAAGCTCTGCCGAGAACCAGGGGTTGGAGCGGTTTTTGACTCTAACATTTTTAAAAGGGGCATGTTTGTCAGTAATGGAATTAAAAACACCAGAGAAATAGTTAAAAGCCAGTTCTGGATCAGTGATTGATTGGACCCTGTTAAGGTCAGAGTTATGTAGATCTTCTAAGAAGACTTGTTCTCAAAAAAAAAGAAAATTTGCGTTTCTTAATCATTCGACCCTTAGATTTAGTCAGTTTGGCTACTCGGGCACAAGCAATAGGGGAATGGTCGCTGGCATCCTGGGCAAAGACCCCGCTAAAAGGGTATTTGGATGGCCTGTTTGTTAAAATCAGGTCAATTAAAGTAGATCTAGACGGGTCATTTTTATTTGGCCTGGTGGAGTGTTGGATGAGTTGAGATAGATTTAGAGCTGTGCATAATTGTTTCAGCCTTGCAGATAGTACTGATAACCAATCATAGTTCAGATCGCAAAGAACCAAAATTTCAGATGAAACATATTTAGATAGTAACTTTTCAAGTTCCTCTAGGGCTAGAATTGGTGTAGAGGGAGGACGATATAAGCCGACAACTGTGCAGTGAGTAGCCCCACCCAAGCATATGTCTAAAACAATATATTCAAGAAGATTAGATACTGATGACACTGTATAGTAGGTGTGTGTGGATGTCTATGTAGCCGTGTGTGTGTGTGTGTGTGTGTGTGTGTGTGTGTGTGTGTGTGTGTGTGTGTGTGTGTGTGTATGGTGTAGGTATGAATGAGTACACAGTATGGGTAGTTATGTAACTTATGTTTGGATATGTATAAGCTTTGTAAGTATGTATGCATGTAGGCTGTTGTGTATATGTCTAGACACTAAGCTATTGTATAGTGTGCGGTCATATGTGTAAGTGCGGGGATACAGATCTAAATAACCATGTAGAGGTAGACAGATAAGTGGAAAGCCATATATGGCGAAGTACATCACCCTAAGTAGGACCCTGGTCCCCCCTTAATACATTGAGTACCTTTCAATGTTTACTTATTTTAATTTTATTTATTTTTTATTTTTTTGTGTTTAAAGATAAGTTCATGAACTACCTCCTTAAATAAATAATCTGACATAAGTTAAAATAGGAAGAGTGTAATTGGTGATTTAGCCACAATGTCAGAATTGAATTTGAGACAGAGAAGGTAGTGCTTAAAAGACAGATATAACTTTTGGGTTCCAAAGATGATCATGAACATGAACGGATATTTCATTTCTCTTTTTTTTTTTACTTTATAAGATACTTTGTTATATGCTCTGCATGTTTAAAGTAAATTTGAAAATACACCAGGAGATACTGTTAAAAAAAAAAAAAAAAAGACCAGTAAGGACAGGAGGACACATTAATATTATTATGATTGGTAATATTATTGATATTATTATTAGTTTATTTGTATTTACATATTTAGACTCGACCCTTATTTTTTACGAATACCTTTAAGGGAAGAACCCCTCTACTAAATGTTTTCTTTTTTAATGTTCTCTTAAATCTACTTTTTTAAGAAGTAGCATTTGGAAGAGTGAGTTCAATTCTTAGTTAATTAATGGGGCGATGTTTTTGTTTATGCTTGCTTTGTCCTTTACTATCAGCACTATTATTATTATTGTTATTATTATTATTATGATGATAATTATTATTACGGGGCCAGAGCTCAGCTCTGGACCTGTTTTAATGTTCCCCTCTTTTTTCTTCTGCCACTTTTGGCAGTTCTGGCTGAACCGTGCATACGCTTTTTACGAAACTTGGCCATATGGTAGATGGTCATGAAAAACTATCAAGAAATAATTCTCACAATCTTTCGTCAAAAGGTGGCGCTATAGCAAAATGCCAACTTTGAACAGGTACAACTCATGCCCTGTTTGACCTACAGCCATGAAACTTCAATATACATATGCGTCTACTCATGATCAACAACTTTCACTCTCTGACTTTTGACCTCTGACCTTTAGATCTCCCACCATTTTGAATTATATGAAAAACAGTTAAAACCTCCTCCTGGGATTTTTGAGTAATCTGCACGAAACGTTTTACACATGAACTTTGGACCTATGCCGACAAACAAGCAGCAAGATTTTTCCATAAGTGAAAAAATGAAGCTTTAATGAGCCAATGAATATTGCAGTTTTATGACAATTATTCATCTGCCCCAAACACATACATGCAGACTCACATTTCTTTGAAACTTTGCGGTAATGTTGAGGGTCATTCCAAATATCACTGAAACCAATCTTACTCCAATTGGTCAAAGGGGGGCGCTATAGCGATTTTTTGAAAATGCAAACTTTAAACAGGCAAAAGTCATGCCTCGTTTGGCCGACAGCCATTAAACCTGCTTACACATGTGCCTTGACTCATGAGGAACACATGTATCACGTTGACCAGTAAGCTCCGCCCTTAGATTGTCCGCAATTTTGAGCAGTTTGAAAAACACTTAAACCCAGGATTTTTCAGCTATTTACGTGAAACTGTATCATCTGTGTGATCTCCTTTTTCACAGGTTCTTGTCTGTTGGTCCAATGGCTTCTCCCTTAAACGTGTGCCTCACAACCTGAAGGTTGCCAGTTCAAGTCTCACTTGATGCAGACTTCATTAAAGTTGCATTGCACACAACATGATTGTGTCAATTAATACATGTGCAATTGTTAAACATAACCTGAAATACTTATTTGAGAGGGTATGTTTTTGCAATGTATGACATACTTCATTCTGAAAATAGCCGATCTACAATCTCAAAACTTTTCAGATAGCAACGTGTTTCTGAGCTTGTAGATCGGCTGCTTTCACTGGTTCACTTTTATCTTCAACAGACAACCTCAGCCTGGACAAAGCTATAGCACTATAGGAAATGTTGCAGCCCGTTAATCCGAAGGTTGAGCGTTCGATTCCTGTTAATGGCAATAGGTTGACATGTCCAATCAATCCATTCTGCTTCCATCCTTCTCTCTCTTCAATCTATTGTTTCCATGTCTCTCTCTCTTCAATCTATTCCGTTTCCATGTCTCTCTCTCCGCCCTTAGATTGTCCGCAATTTTGAGCAGTTTGAAAAACACTTAAACCCAGGATTTTTCAGTTATTTGCGTGAAATGGTATCATCTGTCTGACTTCCGTTTTCACTGTATCAGGTCTGTTGGTCCAATGGCTTCCCGCTTCAGCATCAGCCTCTGAATCGCAGGGTCGCCGGTTCTAGCATCACCTCTTGCTGGATACTTTTCAATTGTATCGCACAAAACATGACTGTATCAATTAATGCATGTGCAACTGTTAAAGGTAACATGAAATGCTTCTTGGAGAGAGTATGTTTTTACAATGTATGACAAACTTCATTGTGAAAATAGCCGATCTACAATCTCACAACTTTTCAGATAGCAACGTTTTGTGCGCTTGTAGATCGGCTGCTTTCACTGGTTTCGGTTTCGAGGAGACATACAATTTCTCTATTGGAAAATGGTTTGTGAACGAGTGATCTTAGTGTTAGTGAAACAGGGGCTTGGTTCATGACAGAAGGCAAAAGTTTATGATCTTCAACAGACAACTTCAGCCTGGATGAAGCTATAGCACTACAGGTAGTGTCTCAGCCTGTGAGTCTGAAGGTTGAGAGTTTGATTCCTGTCAATGGCAATAGGTTGAGCTGTCTGTTTCTCTCACTCTGTCTGTCTATCTGGCTCTGGTAGGTGGGTCATTCCACTTTACAATTGCATCGCACAAAACATGACTGCATCAAATAATGCATGTGCAATTTTTTAAGATAACATGAAATGCTTATTTGAGAGTATGTTTTTACAATGTGTGACATACATCGTGAAAATAGCCGATCTACAATCAAACAACATCTTGTAGATCGGCTACTTTCACTAGTTCGTTCTAAGGAGACAAAAAAAATCTTTATTGCTAAATGGTTTGTGAACCAGTGATCTAGAGTATTTCGGGACACAGAGGCTTGGTTCATAATGGACGGAAATAATTATAGATGTCAACAGATACTGTCAGGGAGGCCATATATCTAGCTCAATGAGAAGAGAGGCAGCCTGTGAGTACGTAGGTCACTAGTTCGATCCCTGTCCCCGACAATGTATTGAGGTGATCATGATTTGGCTTTCACATAGTGTTTCTTGAGGATAGACTTAGGCGTTGTTTTACTGAGGTTAGTGTTAGTGAGGGTTTAAAATGCTCATTTGTTAATTTTATGGTATAAGTCTAATTATAATACTACAATTCATTTGTGTCGTCTAGATGAAATACACAAATATTTATGAATTACTGAAAAAACTACTTTGTGCTAGATAGACTGCCATAGACGTAGGCTATAATCAACAGTTCAATTATATACATGATACATCTTCTTCCTATCAAGGAAAAAAAACTCCAATGTCTTGAATTAATGTATTATTATTTATTAGGACCATATTTACTGCACAGTACTGTACATATAACTACATTGTATGGGCTGACATTGCACACCATCACAGTTGACAGAGATCAGCTTCAACAGCAAGACGACATGTCCTTTGCTGTGTCTGTCCCATGTATGGATCCACTCCAGTGTTGTCCTGTACTCAGCCAAATGATAGAAACTAGCCCTAAATGTAGAAACAGAGCTAGCCCTAAATGTATGTGGTCCTCAAACTGGGTTGAGGGATCTTCAGAGTTCCTTGAAGGTGGTCCAAATGGACCATTACAAGTCTGTAACTCTAAGAGTGTAGAAATATTACCAAATGGACCAGTAAACTATGAATAAATGCAGTGTTGATATATTCTTCATGTACTTGACACTGCATTATTGTTTAATCTCACCACATTTGCATATTTCACAGAATACATTGTAGGTCAGAGAGAATGTAACATTGTTTCTGTGATTATTTTAAAATGTGAATGTATTAGGTCATTATATTATATTAAGTGATGGTCTCTGTCATGGGGCAACCCATGCCCTATACATACAGATACTTGGGTTAAGAGCATTGCACGCACACACACCACACAGCTGCGTCTGATTCTTAATCAAGACCACCGGCCGGTTTGGAAGCAACTATTGGAAGTGTGGCAGATAGGTCCTAACCAAATGTCAATACTATAATGTCAATACTGTTGAATGCATTCACAAATTCACAAGTAATACACACAAACTTTACAGGGATAAAACATTCAATTTATTGTGTAAAATGTGTTAAAAGGAGTTGCTCATTGTTTGTCACCTGTAACTCCTCTGCAGTACTGACACTGTGGGTTGAACTGCCAAACAGAGCATTGACCAAACCATGTAGATTAAGTAGGGGAGGTCCCAGTGGAAGGTGACATGTACTGTAGAGGAGGAGGGGTGTTTCACAATGTTTATGGCAAAGTATTCTATGGTATTCAGAAATGAATTCAAACACAAAATGGTGTTCAGTCTGAAAGTACAATATCTATTTATGTGTTGGGTTATTCATGATATATTTGTCAGCTGGTAGATAAGCTATTTTTGAAGGTTAATTGCTTCCTCTGCTGTGGTAGGATCCTGTCATACAATGTATGACAAACTTCATTGTGAAAATAGCCAATCTACAATCTCACAACTTTTCAGATAGCAACGTGTTTCTGAGCTTGTAGATCAGCTACTTTCACCAGTTTCAGCCAGGGGCTTGGTTCATGACAGAAGGCAAAAATGTATGATCTTCAACAGACAACTTCAGCCTGGACGAAGCTGTAGCACTACAGGTCGTGTCTCAGCCTGTGAGTCCGAAGGTCGAGCGTTCGATTCCTGTCAATAGCAATAGGTTGAGGTGTCCATGTGTGAGGTTCTTAACCTGGGATTGCCCCCCTGCGTCCTATGTATGTCCACCTCAGCTGGGTCGAGCTTAAAAGTAATTTCACCTGTTGGAATCATTTGCTTTGTCTCAATTTCAATCTATTCCGTTTCCATGTCTTATTGTGCTATTATTTCACTTTGCTTTTTGCCTGTCTGTCTGTCTCTCTGTCTGTCTCTCTGTCTCTCTGTCTCTCTGTGTCTGTCTCTGTCTCTCTGTGTCTGTCTCTGTCTCTCACTCTGTGTCTGTCTGTCTCTCTGTCTCTCTGTCTGTCTCTCTGTGTCTGTCTCTGTCTCTCACTCTGTGTCTGTCTGTCTCTCTGTCTGTCTGTCTCTCTGTCTGTCTCTCACTCTGTGTCTCTCTGTCTCTCTGTCTCTGTGTCTCTCTGTCTCTCTGTCTGTCTGTCTGTCTGTCTGTCTGTCTGTCTGTCTGTCTGTCTGCCTGCCTGCCTGCCTGCCTGCCTGCCTGCCTGCCTGCCTTTTTTTCTCTCAAGTTGAGTGTTCTATGCTTCTATGGCTTATTCTGCAAATTACTTATATTTTCTTCTTTCTTTTTTCTCTCTGCAAAACCTGGCCCCGTGTTATCGCTGCTTGCAGCTATATTTACCATTATTATTACTATTAATGTATTTGTGTTTGTTTAGGTTCACACAGCTTATTGAGACTGTAATTGAATGCAAGGTTGAAAAATATTAGAAAATTAGGTCCTATTTCTGTCAGGGGTAAAAGGGAGAAGGCCACATATTGTAAGAAATAGCTAAAGGAAAGAAAGTGTTCATCTTCGCTGATAGAACACATACTTAACCATGCAATGATGAACGCATGGACAGGTAGAGCAAGCTACTCAAGTAAAGGAGTAGAAAACCAGGAAGTAATTTTAAGTTTTTTTTCCCCCCACACAGTAGGATTAGGTGTTTTTATCCCCCTCTATGTTGCAAACACCCTTGTTGTCCTATATAAGCGTGCAGTAGAATACCTAATTATAATTTGAATATAATTTCCTTAAATGTCAATGGCCTCAATAATTATGTCAAGAGAAAGAAAATCCTCCAACAACTGAAGAGAGAAAAGGGAGACATATTGGGCCTCATGCAGCAACGGATCTTAAGAGGACATTTCTTCTTAAACCCACTTGTGTGACATGTTTGTGCAAAAATAATTAATTCTCGAAATTTCTTCAATTCTACAGTTGTATAATATACGATTTAAATTACAATAATATTTTTTATCATATCTTTAGAGCAAAAAAGGTTCTCAAAAGTGTGGTCTGGGGACCCACAGGGGTCCTTGAGGGAGTTCCAGGGGGTCCACAGCAAACGAGGAACAGTTTAATCACTTTAACCCTATTTTATATTTTGTAGCCGATCTACAAGCTCACGACACGTCCCATTACTGTCCATTTTGAGCTTGTAGATCGGCTATTTTCGAAACATTTTGATAAATCTTGAAAACATTTCCCTAGCAGAAAATATTTTCAGGTGGGGGTCTGCAGCCAAATGCATGTCAATTTGGGGGTCCTTGACATGAAAATGTTTGAGAACAACTGCTTTAGAGTTTTCAACGGGTCTGAAATTACAATCTAACCCAAACGGACCCGGTTGAGTTGAAGCCCAAGCCCCATACCCACCCCATAAACCCCCACCCAACCCACCCTCATCGCCCCCCATACCCCCACCCCCATATCCCCGACATTCGCCACACCCCCATTTTCCCGTCCCCTTCCTAACTGAAAGCCCCCCTATACCCACCCGTCACACCCATCCCCATACCCCCCACACAGCCCCCTACATCCCTCCTTGCACCACCATATCACCAACCACACCCCTATTTCCACCCCATTACATACAGTACCAAGCAGCTGCTACCTTAAAGACCCTCCATATCCACCCAGCAGCTTTCAGTAATACAATGTTTTATATCCACTACTAACGCTACTCCTGAACATGAAGTATGGATAACATGCTAATTTCAGCAAATTTACATTGATGTCTAGTGGTGATAAGTTGATTAATGTGAGAGAAATAATAAAAAACATTCATTAATTAAATAAAATAATTTGCTGTTCACTTCAGAAGTACCTCCAGAACTATTGATTGATTTATTTTTATGCTTGGAGTCTGGTGTTCAACCATCTTTAGACTTTAGTTTAGGTATTCTTTACTTCATTCTCTCAACTTTATTTCTGTGTGATTTCCTGTGATTTCTGTGAGCAGCAATCACACACAGGTGTGACTGCAGGCAGAGCCATGCAGTCATGCCTTATATGGGGATTGGTGGGGCGGCTACCTATGGTAATTAGGATTAACTGGCACACCCCTTCAAGTTACGAGGATTGGGATTCATCATCATCAAGAACATAGTTACGAACAATTCTGCCTTTTAAGAACGTTTCATGAATCTGACTCGACTTCTCTTAGGAATTCACTTAGGAAGAAATGTAAGAGGAAACATTAGGAACTTATTGCTGCATGAGGCGTTTTTGCAAGAAACTCATTTAACACAAGTAGAACATAAAAAGCTAAGTAAAATAACAAATGCACAAATATTCTCATCCTCTTATAACTCCAAAAGAAGAGGAGTTGCCACAATTATAAATTCCCATATCCCCTTTGAAAAAATAAAATGTATACAGGATAAAGAAGGAAGATTTGTTATGGTAGTAGGAAAAATAGAAAAAACGGAAGTATCTTTGATTAATGTCTATTATCCACCAGATGAAGGTTCTGACTTTATGACTCAGTTGATAGAGATAATAATAACACAGGGGAAGGGAATAATTATAATTGGTGGCGACTTTAATTTAACTCTTCACAACGCGGATTCAACAGTGGGAACACACAGGACAGGAAAAACAGCTAACATTTTAAGAAGAATATGCACTGAGACAGGATTAATAGATGTATGGAGAACACTACATCCAACAACTAAAGACTATACATATTACTCTGGTAGATATTCCTCCTACAGCAGATTAGATTCTTTCTTTATGTTTAAAAAAGATATTTCATTAGTTAAAGGGATTGTAGGCGATTCAGAGATAAACAAAGAAAAAAAATCCAGCAGTTCGTTTCCCCGACCACCAGGGGGTGACGCACGGAGGACTTCCATAGAGTAAGCAGACTTCTAAACGGGCCATGCCGAATATAGGTTACTTTATTCGGATACAATTCGCGGAACTGCCCGCCCCTGCCGGTTCTCTGAATTTTTATTTTTAAATAGGCTCTTTCATGACAAATTGACCACATATATGAAGTTAAACAACTAAATTCTATCCAAACGCTTTTTGAAAAGTAAATTATGTGCCTAAAAAACGAAGTTTGAGAGCATTTTAAAACCGAAAGTAAAAAGTTCACACGGACACGGACGCGCACGGATGCGCACATGCGTGCGTGAATTTACGCACCGGATACCCGGATGTGTAACCTAAATAGTAGGGAAAATACGGATTTCAGAAAGAGGAGTGTTTTTCAATGCAGGAAAACACCCCAGCATCATTATATAGTGGCTGATAGAGGGGAAAAAATGCAAAATATATATATAGAGGTATTTTTCAAATATAGGCTTAATGTTGCCTACTATACCTTTAAGCAATGCGTTATTGGAACAAGGACATTATCAGATCATGCAACTGTGACCTTAAAAGTGGTGCTAAATTTAAAAAAGGGGGAAATCTATGGAGAATGAACAACTCCCTCCTGCAGGACGTGACATAAAAAAAACAACAACAATGTTGTCAAGAATATTTTGAATTAAATGACACAGGGGAAGTAAATGAGATTATGGTATGGGAAGGAGCAAAAGCGGTACTAAGGGGAGAAATAATAGCCTATTCATCAGCAAAGAAAAGAAACCAGGAACAACTTAAAAATTACCTTGAAAGACAAATAAAACTATTCGAAGATAAGCATAAACTTACCTAACACAGAGAATACTATACAACTAAAGAGGAAATGCTCAGAGTTAGATAGATTACTAACAGAGGAAATAGAGAGAACACTTATATTTACAAAACAAAGACACTATGACGGAGGACCAAATTCAATTAAAATCTTGGCATATAAGCTGAAGAAGCAAACTAGTAGATCATATATCACTAAATTAAAAGATGAGACCAATACATTTGTAGCTGAGAAAGAGGAGATAGCAGAAACATTTGCAACATTTTATGAAAACTTATACAGGGACGAATTAGGAGAAAGAGACTCAAACAAGTTACGCCCCACCAGAATGGATCATTAATAAAACCAATAACAACAGAGGAAGTATCAAGACAAATAAATAAGCTTAAAAAAGGTAAGACTCCAGGGGACGATGGTTATACAAATGAATTTTATCAAGAGTTTCGAGAATTAGTGATACCAATCTTACATAAAGTTTACAATTTTGCATTAGAGTCGAACAACTGGGCGCCAACCTGGAACTCAGCGGTAATAACAGTTATTCCTAAAGAAGGTAAGGACCCGACCGAATGCGCATCCTATAGACCGATAGCGCTACTAAACACTGATCAAAAAATATTATCTTCAATAATAGCTGAGACCAAAAGAAATAATGGAAAATATAATAAATAGAGACCAATGTGGATTTGTGCCCAACAGCGGACAACATAAGACGCACGCTAAATATAATTGAATATTCACAAAAGGATAAAAAATATCTACTTCTACTAACGATTGACGCAGAAAAAGCGTTTGATAGGGTCCTCTGGCCTTATATCTTCAATATAGCAAAAGCCTTTGGTTTCCACTCAAAATGTATTGCATGGTTATATAAAATATAAAATAAATATATAAAATAAATGAAACGAAATGTGAATCAATAACAATTGGCAATGAATTAACACAGACAGCGAAAAACAATTTTAAACTAAAATGGAATCAGGAACAAATAAAATACATTTTTATCCATAAAGACTTGGACAAAATGTACGAGGCTAACTATCAACCATTAGAAGATAAGATTAAGCGTCAATTGAATACGTGGAAAATGATACCAGAATCCATCTTTTGTAGAATAGACACAATTAAAATGATGATGATCAAAATCCCTATAACATCTTTTAAACGATGGAACGGCTTAATCTCAAATTTCATTTGGAATTATAAAAGAAAACAAATAAAATTCAGTAAACTAACTAAAGCAAAGGACTGTGGAGGCTTAGACGTACCTAATTTACAGAACTATTTTAATGCAACACAAATTAACACAATAATGACATGGTCAGATGATAGAGCAGAAGCAAAGTGGGTAGAGATTGAGAAAGAAATGATACCAATTTCCCTACATTGATAAAAAGGACTTTCCACAAATCAAAAGGCTAAACATATGGGTATACAACACATTAAAAACATGGGGAAATGTAAGCGAACATCTGAAAATAAATAACGACCTAGTATATTTTCGAGAAATGGCATGTGACCCCCAATTTGAACCAAATAAAACAGACAATATATTGCAAGAATGGGCTTCAAAAGGATTAAAAACGTACTTACAAGTGCTGACAAACAATACAATAAACTCATTTCAATTATTAATATCCAAATACAGGATACCACAAAGGAATTTTTATAAATACTTGCAAGTAAGGACATATTTTTCCAAGTTTTTAAGAACGCAATGCACCAAAGAAATGCACCCTTTAATTGCTTTCCTGATCAAAAACCACGAGACAGTACCTAAAAACACCTGCTACATCGGCTTGTTGGAGAAAATGTGGCGAGATAAGGGAAGACCACTCGCACATTTTCTTCTTCTGCCCCATTCTAAATTTGTTCTGGAAGTCAATTACAGAAGATATCACTAAGATTTTCAATTTGAAAAGAACACTCAACCCTGTAAACATTATTTTGGGGAAATTACCGTTAGAACTAACGCAAGAAATGGACAAATACATATACAGAATCCTTCGAACCGCAGCCCTTAAACAGGTAACAAGGAACTGGCTAACGCCTTCAAGTCCAAGGCCTAAAAAATGGAAAGAAACAGTACAGGAAATATGTGAAATGGAGAGAATAACGTTTCGAATTAGAAACAATGAGCCCGAGTTTAATAGAAGATGGAGTAAATGGACAAATTATGGGGCCGCTTGACTAAGTTGGGACAATGAGTGAGACCCAGCACCGACTCCACATCGGAAGTTCGGGCTGTGATCTTTTACTTAAATTATATGGAAAAAAATAAAAAATAAAAATTATAAAATAAAAAAATCTATGAAAAAGGCAGTCAGATCGTCGAGAACTGATATAAATGCAGAGACAGCAAAACGTGTTGGCAACATAGAGGACACCCCCCCCCCCCCCCCCGTTTTTGTTTTGATTTGTTAAGTTAGCATTATTAAATATCACTAGTATTATCATTATTATAATTTAACAGGTATTAATATTAGGATAACTTACATTGACTGATGTGTAATTACCTATCTATTTTTATTTATAGTTATTACTTTCTGATTATTGTATTTTTTTTTAACACTGGGTGTATAGATAGGGGAAAAAAGAAAATGTTGCAAGAAAATAAGAAATGAAATGCAAACATTAAATGTAAACCTGAAAAAGATCCTGCAATAAAAGTATTAAAAATATATATATATTAAAGGGAAATAACTGTGTAAAAGGCAGTGGCAAACAGTTTTAAAAGGCGATTTAAAAGAACTAAGAGTGGCAGACGGTCTGCAGTTTATATAATACTATATAATATTTACATCGCTTCATTGCCTTGATATCATATAACCACGAAGATAGATAGATAGACTTTATAGAAGTGAGAGGCCCTCACTTCTATAAAGTGAGAGGCCCTTGGTGAGACTTGGCAGCCCTATCCCTGATGTCATCAGTATATGCCCATATATTGGAATGCATATTGGTTGGATCAGCGGTTCTGGACAGCTGGATATCCAAAATACTTGACGGCGGGCACCGCAGGCATCCCTGCGCGCGCCAAGTTTGAAGTCGGTCTGTCCCATATATGCACATGACCATATATGGGCTATGTTTTCAGTCTTCTTTCAATAATATTATCATATAAGACCCGTCCTCACTCTCCTTCCAACCAATAGCATTCGTTTCTACGGTTCCATTCGGGACCGGACATTCCAAGATGGTGGCTTTGAATTAGCTGAAATAGTGGCTTCAAAACGGGTCTGTAGAGGCCAATGGGTGACGTCACGGCTCCCCTTGTCCAGCTGTTTTTTGGGGCATGACAGACGTCATATTTGATTACGTGAGATTCAGGAAGCTCAGTTTATAAAGGGCGATCACACAGAGGGGGAGGGCATTAGTTAGAGGGACCTGGACCTCACGTTCTCCAATCCAATCGAGTAGAGCGGCCAAACTTGTACAACCGAACATTCCACCTACATTCACACCACACACGTTCCTGGATCACATAGTGAGACACCACATATTGAGAGTTCTTAGACATCACTGTGACAGTTCCTAGTTAAACCAGTTTCGAGCAGTTTTTAACAATACATTTCCAGTGTTTCACACTTTCACTTTGTATTCTTAGCGTGTAGAAATGGTGTCTGCCAACATTCGCCATTCTGAAGAGCAGTTCCAGTGTTCTATCTGTCTGGATCTGTTCACCGATCCAATAGCCATTCCATGTGGACACAACTACTGTAAAGCTTGTATCACATATTACTGGGACAGTAAGGATGTTTGTCAGTGTCCGTTATGTAACAAAACCTTTGATAAGAGACCAGACGTATCGATCAATACATTTATTTCTGAGGTGGTTGATCAGTTCAGGAGTCACAAGTTGAAAGAAGAATATGAAAAGAAGACAGGGGCTGAAATTCATCAGATGATCCAGGACAGACAACTGAAGATTCAGGAGGTCAAACACTCAGTAGAGCTCAGCAAGAAAGATGCAGACAGAGAGATAGAGGACAGTGTGCAGGTATTCACTGCTCTGATCAGCTGTATTCAGAGAAGCCAGGCTGAGCTCATTGATATGATTGAAGAGAAACAGAAAGCAACAGAGAAACAGGCTGAAGGCTTCATCAAAGAGCTGCAACAGGAAATCACTAAGTTAGAGAAGAGAAACTCTGAGCTTACACAGCGTTCGCAAACTAATGACCACCTCCAGAAATTGACAGCCGTCGACACCCCTCCATCCATCAAGGACTGGACAAAGGTCAATGTCCATCCGTATTCACATGTGGGGGCTGTGAGGACAGCTGTGGCTCAGCTGGAGAAGACCCTCAGTCAGGAGATGGAGAAGAAGCTGTGTGATGTTGAGCTGATGAGGAGGATCCAGCAATATGCAGTGGATGTAACTCTGGACCCTGATACAGCAAGTCCCTATCTCATCCTGTCTGAGGATGGAAAACAAGTGAGTTGTGGAGACGTAAAGAAGAATCTCCCGGACAACACAGAGAGATTCTCGCATAGTGCCTGTGTCTTAGGAAAAGAAAGCTTCTTCTCGGGAAGGTTTTACTACGAGGTTCAAGTTAGAGGGAAGACTCTCTGGGAGTTAGGAGTGGCCAGAGAGTCCATCAACAGGAAGGGAACAATCAAACTGAAGCCCATCAATGGTTACTGGGCTATATGGTTGAGGAATGGAAATGAGTACAAGGCCCTTACTGGCTACCCTGGTGCCCTCCTTCCTGTAAGAGAGAAGCTCCAGAAAGTGGGAGTGTTTGTGGATTATGAAGAGGGTCTGGTCTCCTTTCATGATGTGGAGGCCAGAGTTCATCTCTGCTCTTTCACTGGCTGCGCCTTCACTGAGAAACTCTACCCATTCTTCGGCCCATGTAACAACCATAATGGCAAAAACTCTGCTCCTCTGATCATCTCCCCCGTCAATCACACCAATGAAGGACAAGGACTCTCGGCCGAGTCCAATGAGGCGACTCATAAATCGTTATGGCAAAAGATCAGACATCGATCAACCAATCAGAAATGGGGGTGGAGCTAAGTAACACCAGTGAAGAACCTTGACTCTGAACCGAGTCCAAAGATGTCGCCCACAAGTGTGTAGGACAATCAGTTCAAAAGTTACCAAGAACTGTATTGATAAAATTAAATAACTCATCACATTTGGCTGCAAGATATGACAGTGCATGTCCAAACAACTCCCTATACCGCAACGGGTCACCATGGGAATTCATTTTTTTCACCGTGAGCGTCCCGAGACCTTGGAGCAAAATCTGTGCAGTTTGGTGTTCCTTCTGTTCAGTTTTTGTCTAAAGAAAAAGTGTTGGCAATTGCTTTGAAGTATGAGGAAGTGTGAGGATGTTGCCATGATTCAGCATTCAACATTCTACGAGTCAAAGTCCCATCCCTGACCTTCTGCAGGTGATACGGAGGTCAGGTCGTCAGATTATCTCCCACTTGATCTCCAACTTTCCACAGTCCTATACATGCAATAACTGGAATATCAGCCATGCTAGGGTTAACTTCAGTGGTTCTCGGAAGTTTTTTTAAGTTCAGTAAAACCCTAATAACTGTGAGCGTATACTAATGGAACCATTTGGGTTAACAACCATAATGGCAAAAACTCTGCTCCTCTGATCATCTCCCCCGTCAATCACACCAATGAAGGACAAGGACTCTCGGCCGAGTCCAATGAGGCGACTCATAAATCGTTATGGCAAAAGATCAGACATCGATCAACCAATCAGAAATGGGGGTGGAGCTAAGTAACACCAGTGAAGAACCTTGACTCTGAACCGAGTCCAAAGATGTCGCCCACAAGTGTGTAGGACAATCAGTTCAAAAGTTACCAAGAACTGTATTGATAAAATTAAATAACTCATCACATTTGGCTGCAAGATATGACAGTGCATGTCCAAACAACTCCCTATACCGCAACGGGTCACCATGGGAATTCATTTTTTTCACCGTGAGCGTCCCGAGACCTTGGAGCAAAATCTGTGCAGTTTGGTGTTCCTTCTGTTCAGTTTTTGTCTAAAGAAAAAGTGTTGGCAATTGCTTTGAAGTATGAGGAAGTGTGAGGATGTTGCCATGATTCAGCATTCAACATTCTACGAGTCAAAGTCCCATCCCTGACCTTCTGCAGGTGATACGGAGGTCAGGTCGTCAGATTATCTCCCACTTGATCTCCAACTTTCCACAGTCCTATACATGCAATAACTGGAATATCAGCCATGCTAGGGTTAACTTCAGTGGTTCTCGGAAGTTTTTTAAGTTCAGTAAAACCCTAATAACTGTGAGCCTATACTAATGGAACCATTTGGGTTCATTTGTATACACTCAGAGTTAAAGACGTGTAAGGGTCCATTTAGAACTCCCTCAAGGAACCCTGACCTCATCAGCATTGCGAACGTGAGTGTCGCCCACAAGTCAAATAAAATCGACACATTCTCAAAAAGAATAAGGGTAATAATAATAATGCATTTTATATATAAAGCCCTTTACATTCTTGCGAATCTCAGAGTGCTGGGCAAAAACTGGGCAATCTTGAGATATAGTTTGATGTCATCAGCATAGCAGTGAAAGGAGATTCCATACTGGCTGATGACGTGGCCAAGGGGAAGCATGTAGAGGGTGAACAGGGTGGGGCCGAGTACGGATCCTTGGGGGACACCGCAGGTGACAGGGTGTGTCTGGGATTGTTTCCTTCCCAAGGATGCGCACTCGGTTCTGTCGGAGAGGTGGGACTGAAACCAGTGTGAAGCAGAAGCAGAGAGTCCGATGGAGTGAAGGTGGTTGTGGAATTTTTGCTCCTTGAATACCCTGGTATTAGCATCCTCTGCCCCCCGCCCCCACCCCACCTTTCTCTGTAAATACCGAGCCTTGACACCTCGGTTTTCTCAAATTTTAGGCCCATCTCAAAACTTCAGTTCATCTCCAAAATTTTGGAGAAAGCCGTACTTCTACAGCTTCAGTAATTTTTAATTGCACATAATCTAGAGGTTTTCCAATCTGGTTTCAAAGCCTTTCACAGGACAGAGTCAGCACTTTTAAGAGTTGTAAATGACCTTTTAAGAACCACTGACCTCGGTGATCCTGCAATTCTTGTGCTTTTAGACCTCACAGCTGCTTTTGACACTTTACAACACAGCATTCTCCTCTCAAGTTTAGAGTGCTGTGTGGGTGTCGGTGGCACTGCTTTAAAATGGTTCAGGTCCTATCTGTCAAACAGATCGTTCTCTGTAGCCCTAGGTGACTCCACATCGTCCTCTGCCCCTCTCCCATGTGGAGTCCCGCAGGGCTCAATTCCTGGCCCCATCCTTTTCTCCCTGTACCTCCTCCCTCTGGGTTTGATTTTTAAAAAGCATGGTATTCCCTACCATTTCTATGCAGATGACTCGCAGATCTATATGCCCCTGAAGAAAAATTACACCACCTCCCTGAACACACTGCTGGACTGTCTGAAGGACATAAAAGCATGGATGGCCCTAAACTTCCTCAACTTTAACGAAAGTAAAACAGAGGTCATGGTGTTCAGACCCAGCACTGCCTGCGACACCTCCTCTCTGGATCTGGGCCCCCTGCAGCCTTTTCTAAAACTGGTGGTCACTAACCTTGGTGTCAAATTGGACAGCAATTTTAAGTTTGACAAACATATTAACTCTGTTGTTAAATCCATCTTTTATCAGCTGAGGCTCTTAGCCAAAGTAAAGTCTGCTGTAACCCTTTCTGATTTTGAACGTCTTATCCATGCTTTTATCTCAACCCGACTCGACTACTGTAATGCACTTTATGTTGGCATTAGCCAAGCCTGCTTGTCACGACTACAGTTAGTCCAAAACGCGGCCGCTCGCCTCTTAACAGGGGCACGGAAATATGATCACATCTCCCCGATGCTTGCCTCCCTACACTGGCTCCCTGTTCGTTACAGGATTCAGTTTAAGACTTTAATGTTTGTCTTTAAGTCTTTAAATGGGCTGGCACCATTGTACATATTGGAGCTTCTACCTCCCAATAAAGCTAAGGGTCTTGAGGTCTACTGACCAGTCACTCCTTAAGGTCCCAGCAACAAAGCTGAAAACCAGAGGAGATAGATAATTTTCCTTCATAGCGCCCACACTGTGGAACGAGCCTCCACCCCATGTTAGAGTGTCTCAAACAAACCCTGCCTATGTTTAAATCACGTTTGAAAACGCACTTGTTCTCCTTGGCGTTTGAAAATTCAGATTGAGAAGCTGCTGTTTCCTCCAGGCATTGTGTCAAATGTTGTCCTCTTTATTGTCTGTTGTTTTTTGCTCTTGTTTATTTTAGTATTTTGTTACTGAGTGTACAACACTTTGGTTCAACACTGTTGTTTTAAATGTGCTCTATAAATAAAGTGGATTGGATTGGATTGGAATACACCTTATGATTCTACTGAGCTTTATTCCAAGATGTTTTGTAGTATATTTGTATTGTATTGCATTGCATTGCATTGCATTGCATTGCATTGCATTGCATTGCATTGTATTGTATGCAATATATGTATTACTGATGAATTGAGTAGAATGGACCACAATGTAAACAAGCCCCTTGGGCTTTTTGTGTTATCCCTTAGCATAACCTTTGACTGTATTACCTGTACTGTTAAACAACCATGTTATTACAGTAAGTATTCAATCAATCAATCAATCAAAAACTAAAGCATTCAAATAATTGTACTGGAGAAACAATGTGCAGCTTTGATGGCTTCATAGACTAGTTTTTATAGTGCTATTTATATACAAACAAAAATAATCAAATTAAATATTTAAGTATTATCGATAGATCAATTTCATCGAAAATAATTGACAGTTGCAGCCCTAATATGGTTGACTCATCATGACATCATTTGGGATTGTGTGGTCGTCAGACCGTTTATATACGTCATAGTGTATATAAAGATGCAGATGCAGACATTAATCTACAGGCTTTCAACAGGGTTTTCTCAATGCTTCTCCAGATCCATACTTCTTCGCCTTCTGGTCCTTGACATTAATCCGTCTCCTTGAATTGCACAGGGGACAAGTGCTGTTCCACAGTCTAGAGGCTGAAAGAGCCAATCAATCTCACCAACGCTTGACTGCGCTCAAGTGCACTGGGTGAAAAGCAATGATTTTGGGAGGGTATTCCTCAGGCATACCCCTGATACTTCCGGGAGTATGTGTGTGTATGTTGCCCTCATTCATTAATGTACCACCTCCCACATATCCAGGTAAATGTACCATTTCTGAGACATTCATTTGCATTTACCCCCTGTGGTGTCTGCCAGCAAGGACCTCACACACCCCACCCCTCCCACCCCAACCACTTCTGAGCATGTGCAGAAAACTACATTTGATTGGAAGCTGTGGCTTATAACCCCACCTACCCACCCCACATTCTGCATGCTAATTCTTGTATAAACCCCCTAGTTTATACCCCACAGATAAGATAAACTGTTTCAAAGAAAAGTATTTTGTTCCAGGGACCCCAGAAGAAAAGATTTGAGTTAAAAATATTCACTCTAAAAATATATATTCAAAGATTCTGAATCAGAATCAGGTTTATTGTCACATCACAGGTTTAATTAAAAAAAGTGGGTGAAATTCGTGTCTATATATTCACACTAGTACCTGAGATAAGATATGTGCGTGAACATAGCAGCAATGTATACTGCGCATGATATACTTTAGTTATTTAAGGTGCTTGGGAAAAAAAACACAATAAAAGACAAAAGTCAGTGCGTTATACACAGGATTACGGTGCAAAATGTCAGTGTGTGTCGACCGCATAATCCACATAAGTAGACTGACACTGGTATAGTCAGCAAGTAGTGCCATGAGGAAGAGCAAAGAAAAATAGGGGGGAAAGGAAAACAAAGTCACTTTTAGGCTACTTGGTGTAATCCACGGTGGGTGGGTCCAAGGAAGAGCTAAATCCAAGTCATTTGTCCCTGGTATAATCCACAGGAAGAAATACAGAAAATAAAGAAATATATTTTGTTCCAGGGACCCCAGAAGCAAAGATTTGAGTTAAAATGTTCGCACTAAAAACATATATGCAAAGATTTGCACACATTTTCAAAAACAGCAGATCTACAGCAGATCTCGCTATGTACAAGCTCATAGAGCGGCACGAAAAAGACCTGTTGTGGTCCTCAAGCTCTTTGTCGTCAAGCATTGGGCCCTGGAGAACACAGCGTTTGGTACAAGGTCCTGGAGATGATCTCATGAACTTCTTCCTGCTGGAGGGCTGAAGATCCAAAATGGCAGTCCATCTTTGGAGTTGCTCTGTGTCCTCAAGCATTGGGTCCTGGAGAATGCAGCGTTTGATATGAGGTCCTGGAGATGATCTCCTGAACTTTGGACTGCTGGAGGGCTGAAGATCCAAAATGGCAGTCCTTGAAGCCTTGAAGAAAAAGAGAAGGAGAAAAAAAAGAATTACAACTAAACCACAAAACCACTGAAACAGGAACACAGCAATGTTAATACAATTACCACACTCTACCACACTACAGTGTGTGTGTGTGTGTGTGTGTGTGTGTGTGTGTGTGTGTGTGTGTGTGTGTGTGTGTGTGTGTGTGTGTGTGTGTGTGTGTGTGTGTGTGTGTATTGTCTTGTCTGCTGACTGTCTGCTGAATCTTCTACCAAGCCATTGTCCTTTGACTGTTGACATGCAAATTGAGACAGTTTCACTGCACTGGCAGGGAATAGCAGCAGTATACTTATATTATCAAAGTAAAAGTACATAATTTCTTGCTGAATTTGCGAGCCTTAAAGAAGAGAGTGTGTGCTGGAGATTACCTGTTAAAACTCCGAATGGTCCTCACACATGTACCGCTGGATGCCAACAACTGTAAAATATATAACAGCAATTAAAACTCAGAAAACTTCAACTGAAACAGGAGTGCACAAAAAAAAAGTGGGATGGAGCAATGCTTTGCCATTGTATTCAATGTAGCCACAGTAAAGACAAACTACAAAGCAATCCAACTTTAGTTACTAACATTTATAAAGTCTGTGTATTTTACTATACTGCATTATGCTGACAAATTAAATCATGGCATATGAATTGACTAGCTACTTAACTAGGCCACATGTTTTAAAACAATCTGAACTCATACAGGTAAAGAAACACTAGCCTAAAACTGATCAAACAGACTGTAGAGAACTGATCAAAGTAAATACAATAAACAGTATAACCTACTAATGATTTACAATTAGATAAAATAGCAGCTTACCATTTACAAAGCTAGTCCGAAAACATCAACAGGCCAGCAGTACATGGGTGAGAAGAATGAATTCACCCAACCGCCCAAACAGTTCGAATGTTTGCAATCTCTGTTTGGACGAATCTGATTGGATAGACACACAGGTTCCCCTCCCCACCGTTTGAAATGTGCATGTTAAATGTTGGCAGTCAGAGAGAGAGAGAGAGAGAGAGAGAGAGACTGGAAATAAACTATTTACTTAGTTTAGTTAGTTTTAACAAGTTAAAAGTTACTATGTAGAGGTACTAATGCTTTGCACTAAACAACAAGCACAAAAAAAGTACTGACATTTTATACTTAAGTAAAAGTATCAATAGTGTAATGTAGAAATGCTCTTACTTGTTACAAGTAAAAGTCCATTACATTTTGTTCTATTGAGCACTACTGGGCCTAGACTAGAAAACAAACTAAATAGTTTATTAACCACATGACTGGTGGTAACCTGTGTTTTTGGCAGTGATGGCAGAAGTACTCAGATATTTTACTTAAGTAAAAGTAGCAATACCACAATATAAAAATACTAAAACATTTGAAAACACGTTTGAAAATAGCAGATCTACAAGCTTGTAGATTGGCTATTTTTTCAAATAGCCTATGTATAATAGGGCTAAAGTGGTTAATGTGGTGATAGAGGTGGTGCTCCTATTGTCTCAGAGACCTGAGACAATAGGGCCACTGAACCCATCAACACCTTTCATGCAAATGATGTGCCTGCATGTAAATCTCTACCCCCTAAAATACACACGAAAACACACATAAAGTAAGCCTAGTTTGTGATATAATTTTAACAATTTAATGACCCTTAAACGTACTTGGTAAAAGTACAAAAGTATTGGTATCAAAATGTGCTTAAAGGGATTGTTGGCAACATTAAGCCTAAATTTGAAAAATATCTATATATATATATTTTGCATTTTTTCCCCTCTATCAGCCACTATATAATGATGCTGGGGTGTTTTCCTGCATTGAAACACAGTCCTCTTTCTGAAATCCGTATTTCCCTACTGCTTATGTTTGTGTCGGGCCGTAAATTAACGCACGCATGTGCGTTTGAAAATAGACGATCTACTAACACGACGCGTTGTGAGCTTGTAAATCGGCTATTTTCAAATAGCCTAGGTATAAAATAAGGCTAAAGTGGTTAATGTATGTTTTATAATGTCATCATTTATATCTGCAAAGTAACTAGTAACTAAAGTTTTCAAATAATTGTAGTGGAGCAAAAGTACAATATTTGCCCCAAGACTGCACTCTTGTGTGTGTGTGTGTGTGTGTGTGTGTGTGTGTGTGTGTGTGTGTGTGTGTGTGTGTGTGTGTGTGTGTGTGTGTGTGTGTGTGTGTGTGTATGGGGCTCCATTAGTGCCACGTAAGCACACCCCCTGTCCTGTAATCGTGTAAAAAAAAAAATTGTGTTGCACAGAACCGCATAGACGTGTAGTGTACTTTCCCATTGACTCACAATGGGAACACGTTCACGCGCGCGTTCACGCGTAACAGTGCAACCACTGCATCTTGACCTACAGGGTAACACGTCTACGTGTAGATTCATGCGTCTGTAGCAAAGGCACGCGTCAACGCACGCATGATTTATTTGGTCACGCGACTAGGCGAGGCGCGGAGAGATGAGTGGGTGCTGTGCCACCTTGGTGCGCGCTGCGTGGAACGCCTCACCTACCCGTGTGACATAACTGAGCTCTGCACATAACGCATCATGTGCCCTTGTGACATAACTCTGCCCTGCGCAGAACGCATCATATGCACGTGTAAGTCTTAAAATAAAAAAAATAAAATATTTGTATTAATTAATTCAGTTACCTCTCCTGATATGTGATTCAATTTATGAAGTGGCTTTCTGCAATTACGCACAGCAGGTGCGCTGTCTCTCTCCAAGTCTCCATTCTTGAATCCTGTCCTTTGCAATCAATATTGCATTGATTGCAATAAAATTAAATTCCAAGTCATCAGTAACATATAGGCTGTATTAATTTCTGTCAAATAATCTTTTATTTCAAGGCAATTATAAACTGTACAGTATGATTCCAACATCGGGTCTGGTTGATCACCGCGCCATGCACTCTTCTCGTCTTTTTCCGGAGGTTCGAGGCGATTTTTATATTAGCTAATACTCAGTCAGATCATAACCAAAAATAGAAATAAAAAGAACGCCAGAATCCGTGAAATCTAAGCTTTGTATGTTTATCTGGCCCATGGCTGGATTCTTTCATTATTTCCTGATATGAATGAATTACGCAAGGAATTACGCAATCACGGCGCGGTCTGTGCCAAAAACTCGGCGGTCGTGGGTGTCTTCTAACACTTAGAGCTCTCTCAAATCAAATCAATTTTAAGTTCTTTGGAACCTTAGCTTTTGTTTCGTGTACAGCTCATCACTGTATATTCTATCAATATCCATTGATAAAAGCAAATAAGCAACAGCGGCTTTTAAGCAGAGTGCATGGTGCATGGCATCACCGTACGTGGCTTTGATCTGACACGAATTTGCTTCATTTAGCGTCATTGCAAATATATTATCATCAGTAACATGTAGGCCTAGCCCTAGGCTATAGTATTTTCTCTTAAATAATCTTCTATTTCAAGGCAATACACAGCTTTACAGTATAGCCTATGGTGTCAAATCAATGGTGCCGCTCTGGTTTTCCAACGGGTCCAATTGTGCCCATGTTTTCAAATGCCTTTATGCTCCCCAAATGCGCCAAGCTCCCTTCCAACAACAATAAACATATGCGTTTATACCATAGAGGTATTACTTCTGTGTTACTGACTGCAGAGCGCAACAATTATCCTTCTCTCTCAAAAAGGAGAGGGGAAAAACAGAAAGAAAAAAGTAGCGAAACCACATCTCACCTGCTCGCCTAGATAACGATTTCACACATTTTGATACAATTCAAAGTGTTATAGAATCTGTCTCCCATTGGTGTGTTTTTCATATGCGTTTTACAATGTTAATGTAATAGATAATAAGCTTTAATCTCATTTAGATTGACCTGGTTAAATACGGGGTTTAATTCATCCCAAGAGCAAATCTTGGGAATAAATATGTATTTATTATAATAATAATAAATAACATTGTTATGCGTTATTATAGATTGGCTTCTATGGATGGGACAGGTTTTAATTTCGACGCCTGTAGTCATTATGAGTTTTATTATTGGATCAGCACTGCGCTTCTCAGACAATGGACAGACAATGAACTGCTGTGCAAGTCTAACCCTAGGCTGGTGTCCACCATGGAAATAGCCTATTTGGTCGCTTTCATCACGTTGATGAATTAAAGCATATACCAGAACAGCCCTTGCAAAATGTTCATGTGTAGCCTATAGGCCTATTAGATGTTTAGTCCGTGGTCCGCTGCCGGCCTGCCACTTATCTGACACGCACTTGTCTCTCTCTCTCTCTCTCTCTCTCTCTCTCTCTCTCTCTCTCTCTCTCTCTCTCTCTCTCTCTCTCTCTCTCTCTCTCTCTCTCCAAGTGCCTATTCATTCAATGATGATTGATGGGTTGTGATGAAGTCATGGTTCCCCGAAAATTATAATACTATCATGTCTCTCTGTTTTTCTGTCTCGAGATAGACAGACAGACAGTCTGACAGCCTGACAGACATGGCAATCCGATCTGATGGCAGAGATGTTCATGTTCCATATTAAGCTATAATGTGACATAAAGAAGTGTTTTAATGCCGTCTATGGCCGAATGCCATTTTTTCACCCTCGCTTACTTCCTGTTTACATTGAGTGTAATTCCGGGTTTCACCAGATGGGCACGTCACTACCGCCCATTGGGAACTTCCGACAGAATCAGCCACAGACGGCATTAAAACACTTCTTTATTGAAAGATATGGATTATTACATTAAACTACTACCCCGTAGCGATAGTTAACATTTGCTGCGTGGGGGTAAGCACCTTTATTTTCAATTTGTACATGTTTGGAGTGTCTACGGGGCATAGTGCAGAAAGTCCCTGTGTTCAATTGGGGTGAACCCTACAACTCTCGTAGATTGAAAACGTCAGAATCATAAATACGTCTACGAGAGTTGTATTCTACAGCTAATATCGCATAATGTTAACCACTCGAAACCATTGTGCGACGAAGAACAACATAATCCTGGCTGGCACAGACTTCCCTTGCAACATTTTTGCAAAATTCATGGATTTAAGAACTAGGGTGCACCAACATGAACGTTTTTTTTCTAAAGCATTAGAAATGGATAGTTAACAAATGTACTGGAACTCCAAGAGTCAAGACAGAACGCCTTATATTTGGCACACATTTGTGATACTCTCACAGTCACAGAGAATGAATCAAAATGTAAGCTATTAGGTGGCATAATAAACCGTAAACGAGCGGTTCCCCCCCCCTCCAAGACTGACCATGTAGCAAAGCCTACCGTCCTCATCATAATCATTCAATAATTTGAATGATTTTACTTTTATTCTCATTATACCCCGCAATGCCAGACGTAGGCTACAACGTCACATTATTAAGCATGATTCATCAGGATCGCTTTGCAAATCCACAAGCTCACACTGCAGCGCAGATTGAATATATTCGGGGCGCAACACCGTTGTCATAAAGTAACAAAGTACATGTACTCAAGTACTGCACTTAAGTACAATTTTTAGGTATTTTTACTTTACTGGAGTATTGCCAATTTTCAGTAGGCCTACTATTGTAGGCTATTACTTCTACACCCCAACGGCAAATATTGTACTTTTACTCCACTACAATCATTTGAAAACTTTAGTTACTAGTTACTTTGCTATTATCAATTATTATATTATAAAACCACTTTAGCCCTATTTTATAGGCCTACATAGGCTATTTGAAAATAGCCGATCTAATGCATCGCATTGCAACACATTGTGAGCTTGTAGATCTGCTATTTTCAAATATTATACTATATATATATGGTATATATACCATATATATATTTTACTTTTGGTACTTTAAGTACATTTGGATACTAATACTTTTGTGCTTTTACTCAATTTTGAATTCCAGACTTTTACTTAGGTAAAATATCTGAGTACTTTTCCCACCATGCACTGACCGTTGTACGTCGAAGCATAAATTGGTCGTTACTGGATGGATTGCAGCTGCTACTTGAGAGAGAGACTGCTTGAGATCGCTAAACATTAATCTGCTAGTTAACAAGAGAAATGACACTATCCAAAAGTATAAAGCAGGGGTCTTCAACAGGGGGTCCGGGACCCCTAGGGGGTCCTCAGAGTTACTACAGGGGGTCCGCCAAATCTTTGTGTGTTATCTTTTTTCTTTTTTTTTACCTTAACCACTTGAACCCTGGCATCCCTTTTCTGAGGAGAACTTTAGCCAAAAATAGCAGATCTACAAGCTCACAACGCCTTGCGCTGCGAGGCGTTGTGTAGATCGGCTATTTTTGGCAAAGAGATATATAGGTGTAGAGGGGAAAAAAGAGCAGACCAAGTAAACTTTAATTTTAGTTTAATCTGAAACACAATTTTATACAATATAGAGGGGGTCCCTGCTTCGTCTCTCTCTCAGCTAGGGGGTCCTTGGCCTGAAAACGTTGAAGACTCCTGGTATAAAGAGTATAAAAGATATGTAAAAGATATGTGACAGTGCTGAAAACAGGGCATTTAAAGATGAATTTGGACACATTGGACAGCAGCAGTGCGTTCGGAAATTGCGCACCAGAGCGCACTTGCCTATTAGTTTGTATTGGCCAGTGTGCTCATGAGTTTCTTAAACCTGGTGTCATCAATGCAAAGCTGTTGTGTTTCATCGGCTACACACGTTTTGGCTGTTTGCAAGCCAAGGAATATAATTTTAGACGGCAAGATGAAGCATGCATGGTACCAGGCAAGTTATAAAGTGTAATAAGCACCTTTCAGGTGGGGACATATTCTCTATGGACATTATAGCTATAGGACTGTCAGTCCATATTTTAAAATGAAAATCATAAAATCATTATCAAAATAATGTATTTTAATATAAAACATGGATCCACCGCAGCTGCACATGATTGTCCATCCTACATAAACAACGTGTGTGTGTGTGTGTGTGTGTGTGTGTGTGTGTGGCATTGCGGGGTTCTCTCGGTCCGACCCGCGCCAGGTGTTCCATACAGTAGCGATCCAGATAAATATCAAACATTTTTGAAAATGATTTTGATGATGTCAAAAAAGGGGGGAGGGGGGGTTCACCCGAGGGGAGGGGTTTTCACTCGAAATATCAAACTATTTTGAACGTGATCGGAGTGGCCCCGATCGTCTTGTGAGCAACTCGGGAGGGTTCAGATTGGATCTTTGAACCCTCACACTAGACGATGTTTATGCCTGAGTTTCGCCCCCGATCTAGGCTGGGGTAGACACGCCCCCCCGATACTCGTGAGGGTTGTTTTTTAGCCCGATTATCTCGTAGTGTATGGCCACCTGATGGCTATTCTTATATTCAAGTGCTGCAACATAACTGGTCTCTCTTATAGCCTACCGGTAATCCAAGACAGTATATGTTAGATCTGGATAACTGTGTAAATGCAATGTCATATCATCGCAGAATGTCCCCAAAGAGGGGAGGGGCATTCTCTTTCTCTTTGCGAAGAATTAAATGGCTGCAGAAGTGGTTTTGCTTTCGCCCTTCTATTAAGTGTCAATGATTTGATTGTTGAAATACGGACAAAACCAATAGTTCTTGCGATTGCTTAGCTCACCATGACAGGAGATGGCCCATGAAACCGACACCTCTAGGTCGAATCCGGATGGTAGAATGATGTTCAATTGTTACACCGATACTGTTTTCAAACGAATCTGCTTAATTTATATTTCAATTTCGGTCAGAAAGTTCCCCGTGTGAAATTTGATTTGGTGAATAAATTATTTTCAACTTGTTTGATCAACCTTTGTCATTTTTGACACCCTGAGAAATAGCATCTTTAATTAGCTGAGTAAAATCCTTGGATTCATGTTGGACCTATAGATCAAATCCCAGAGCAGTTGTGTTATATTTCTCCATATTCCTATGAGCAGATGCGATTCCAGAATTTAATTGCTGTATTCCTGTAAAATAAAAAAACATTACACCGAGTCTCACCAATGAATTGAATATTTGTATTGGGAAACGTCAGAAGGTGGCGCTGTATTGGGAAACGTCAGAGGGTGGCGCTGTTGGCCTCGTTTCAACATCACTTGTTGATGGTAACACATCAAATGCTTAACTTTATAGCATTCTAAGCCATACCATTAACTATTTAGTACATTTAATACATGTTGACACCAATAGAGAGATTCTCTCTATTCATCGACAGCATATTTTGTAGAGTGCAGACCAGTTCATTCAGTTTTCTGTTAGAATGCTAATATAACCAGGCCGTTGTGGCCAAGCAAAAATATAAACACTACAACTCAGAAGTGTTGTTACCAAGTACTTTAGTTAAGTGTGAAGTATCCTTTCAAACATAAGTATGTTATTCCATATAAGATTTGATTTAATATTGTGTCACAGTACTAGGTGATTCTGAGTTCTGCAGTTAGCAGTGTTTGAAGTTGAAAACAACTGGTGTCCTCCCCCATCCGTTGGGATGCGATCATCAATTTGCATTCCCACAGTACCCCAAGAGTTAAGCCCAGGTGGGATGAGAAATGGAATACATAAGTGGGGGTCCGTGACATCTACAAGGGAAATCTATTGTCCTATTGTATACAGAATGTTTGAAGCTTGCTGGAGCCCAACAGAGCCATTCTTTTGTTTTGGTTTGAACGGATTACAATACTATTGTCTTTATGCAAGGTGATGGCTAAGGTGAAGGCAGCTGGTCTAGTATCTCTCAAAAAACCTCTGGGAAAGAAATGCAGACCCAGATTGAAGTCTTGTAACTATTCTAGAAACACAATGAATGCTTATTTTGTAGTAAATACACAAGAATGAACATTGGTGAAATGTGGTTTGAGAAGAAACCAGCTAATTGTACGTAACTTTTCTTCTTGAATCTAAGGAATAATGTCAGGCTATTTAATCATCTCTTTCTGTCTAAATCACTCATACAAGGTGGAATAAATATATGTGTGGTCTTATTATAAAGCTTAAGAGATGTTGAACAAGGATTACTAAACAAGCTTTTGTGCAAAAGTAAAGTTTGATAAATAGATACAAGGCAAAATTGTACACTGTAAAGACATGCAAATCAGAGTGTGGGCGGGGGGGGTTCGGCCACGACCCCCAGTATCATGTATTGTGTGTTGAGATTGGCTGACAAAGGGAGTACGGGCGGGACTTAACTCTTTGACCCTCCCATGTGAACCAGATTTGAAACCGTATAAAATAATGTGCTTTACTTGTGATGCAGGGCGCTGCTGAATCAGACCTTAAACCTGGCAGTCTGCCTGTTGGGTGGAAATAAAATGATACCTAACTGAAAACCTTGGACTGGAGCTTCCCTTCTTGAACCCTTCTCCAGGAGACTAATACGGCCACTCTTTCGACCAGAAATATACATCAAGTGCTTTAGAGAAATACTTCCTCAAACATCGGTTTTCTCTTTTTTTTAATAGTGTCAATAAGTTGATTTCTAAAAAACTAACGGAATCCTTACATTGTTGTGTTTGCTTAGCTCATCAAGTACGTCATTGGGTTAGTAATCCAAATTTCTTGAACGATACATGTTCGAATCCGGGTGGTGGAGTGGCAGATATATATATATATTTTTTAAACAAATCCGCTTAATTTATATTTCAGAAAGTACCCTGTGTGTAATTTGATTTGGCTAATTAATTATTTTCAACTCGTTTGATCAACTCTTGTCATTTGACACCCTGAGAAATAGCATCTTTAATAAGCTGACTAAAATCCTTGGATTCATGTTGGACCTATAGATCAAATCCCAGAGCAGTTGTGTTATATTTCTCCATATTCCTATGAGAAGATGCGATTCCAGAATTTAATGCAGTGTTCCTGTAAAATAAAAAAACATTACACTGACTCTCACCAATGAAGTTATTACTGTACTTTCTGCCATAGTTTCAATCAGTTTTGGATAGTGTGGCAGAGCAATGAGGTCATTTCAACTATTTTAGGCAGTGGTGGGAGGTTGGCAAGGCTCAGATCCTGGTGTTTTGTCAGCAGTATACACAACACACTCCACTGCCAGCATTTAGGCAGCAGCACAGCATGAAACAGTATAAAAACCTGGAGCATGTGACAAGCACCCACCCAGACTCTGCTGCTGACGTGCTGTTGCAGGTGAGGAGACTGGAGCTAAAGGCCTTCATGCAGGAGAGGGTGAAGGGAACCCTGGTTAGATACCATTTCCTCAACATCAATGACATGAACGCTCCCAGCTCTTTCTTCAACCTGAGAAGTTGCCATGCAGGAGCAGAAAGATGACTTCTCTTATGCTTCCGGATGGCAGGGGGACCATGGACCCAAAGGAGATGCAGGGTCAGGTGGTCTCCTTTTATTCTGATCTCTTTGGAGCAGAGCAGTGTGAGCCAGACTATGCTGCCGATCTGCTGGAAGGGCTCCCTCAACTCAATCCAGAGGAGAAAACTTTCGTAGACAAGGAGCTTCCGTCAAGCTACGGCAAGCAGCTGCTGCTACTAAGGAGGGACAATGCATATCTGCCAGGGCTGTCACCATTCTATGAGTCCATTCTGGAGGCTTGGAGACTCCTAAAAGTTGCTAGAGACACTGATGCCACAACTGGTATGTGGCTGTGGCTTGCGTTGGGTCGGAACTCTGTCCTCGGTGTGCATAAGAAAATTTCTCAGGGAACCCGGTTGTACTAAGCTGGGACACTTGCTGGTGCCGTTTGAGACCCTACAACAGCGGGTCCACATTTGGCCTAGGCTGCTAAAGCAGATCGTTAAGGAAGTCAATGAGTCTTCCTCCACACCTGAACACCTTCTTGGAGGAGAACTGGTCAACAGAGGGCCTGTGGGAGGAGGATATAGACTACGTCTTCCCATGCCTGAAGGTGTCTCCTAAACTGGGGCAGTGGCAGGAGGAGGAAGACACTTTCCTCTCATTCGCAACTCGAATCCTGGCTGGTTTGAGGACTTGGAGAAAAAGGCAATGTATTTCCTATGCGTGAGTCAGTCTCTGCATACCATGAAAATATAGAGGTGGACCGAGCCCAGGTTCTTCACCAAAAGGCCTGTTGGCGGGTCGACCGGGGCCGTTGCCTGGCACCCAGTGGCCGGTACCCAGTGACTGCTATATGATATATTAACGGAATAAGGGTAATGTTGTAATACATGTAATAGTGTAATAATTGTAATGGTGTAATAATGCAACAAGTTTAATAGTGTAATAGTGAATAACATAATAATGGTAACAGTGTAATAGGTTTAATAGTGTAATAGTGCAATATGTGTGATAGTATAATAGGTATAATAGTGTAGAAAGTGTAAAAAGTGTAAAAAGTGTAATAGGTGTAATAGTGTAATGACGCAATAGGGTAATAGTGCAATAGGTCTTATAGTGTAGTGAAGTAGTTGGAGTTTGGGTGGATGTGGGCGGAATTGGGTGAATGTGACCACTTATAACACTATCACACTTTTACACTTATTAACTTATTGCACTATTACACGTGTTCAACTATTAGAGTATTACCCTCATTGCGTTATTACATCTATTACACTATTACACACGTTGCACTATTACACCTATTACACTATTACACCTATTACATATTAAACTTAATGCAATATTACACTATTACACCTATTACACTACTACCCTTATTGCATTGTTACACTATAACATTAGTACACCTATTACACTATTACACCTATTACACTTATTGCACTATTACACTATTACCCTTATTGCGTTATTACATTAGTAAGGCAATATCTTGGGCAGTATCATTATTTAATAAAGGATTATTATTGTTATTATTATTATTATTATTATTACTATTATTATTATTATTATTATTATTATTATTATTAATTATTTATTATTATTATTATCCTTATTATTATTATTATTATTATTATTATTTAATTTTTTATTATTATTACTACGTGTGAATGTACGTGACAAGTTGCAGCGCATGGAAGTACACTACGTGTGAATGTACGTGACAAGTTGCAGCGCATGGAAATAGACTACGTGTGAATGTACGTGACAGGTTGTAGCGCATGTAGCCTACGCGTAAATGTACACGACGCGTTGCAGCGCGTAACGCGTGCTTTTGTGCAGTGCACGCGCAGAACGAACGTGTACACACACACACACACACGTAAGAAAAAATCATGTGGTCACAGGAGGCGTCATGCGCCCCTCGTGGCACTAACGGAGCCCCATAGTATGTGTGTGTGTGTGTGTGTGTGTGTGTGTGTGTGTGTGTGTGTGTGTGTGTGTGTGTGTGTGTGTGTGTGTGTGTGTGTGTGTGTGTCATGCTTTATTCGTCCTTTCTGTAAACTAGTATAAACACCGCTCACCTATGCAAGACCTAAGAACACACACACACACACACACACACACACACACACACACACACACACACACACACACACACACACACACACACACACACACACACACACATCTTTTTAAATATTTGTATTAGCTTTTCCTTGAATGTCACTCTAGTACTCTAGTTGAGTAATATTTGATATTTGACCAGGAGTATCTCTCTCTCTCTCTCTCTCTCTCTCTCTCTCTCTCTCTCTCTCTCTCTCTCTCTCTCTCTGAGCCCCCCCCCCCACCATGAGTCCCCCCCACAGTGGAGGAGACGCCGCTGCTGTGTGCACATTGCCGCACTCCTGTCTCTCCTCTCCCTCCTGGCGATCCTCGCCTTTGTGGTCTATGATGGAGGCAGCAGCAAGCCAACGAAGGCCAGCGATGATGCCTGCCGAAGTGAAGAGCGCCCGTGAGCTGCGGAGGCCACGGGATAAAGGCAGGTCTGGCGGACTCTGAAGTCAGCCAAAGTGTAGAGGGTGAAGACAAAGTTAACCAAAGTGTAGAAGACAAAGTCAGCCATAGTGTAGAAGACAAAGTCAGCCATAGTGTAGAAGACAAAGTCAGCCATAGTGTAGAAGACAAAGTCAGCCAAAGTGAAGAGGAGGGTGTCCCGAGTGGTGAGCTGTCCCCTGGGCCGTTTCCTTACATCATTAACGAGGCAAACAAATGCCCAGAGGGAAAAGCAGCGCCGTTCCTAGTGTTTCTGATACCCACCCAGGCTCATGAAGTAGAGGTGTGGGACGCCATACGACGGACGTGGGGCGGCGAGAGCCAGGCTCCGGGCTGGGGAGTCGTCCGGCTGTTGCTGCTGGGAGTGAAGGCGGGCGAGCTGGGACGCCTGCAGCAGAGGGCCTTGGAGTCCGAGAGCCTGAGGCACCGCGATATCATCCAGCAGGACTTTTTGGACACCTACGACAACCTGGACATAAAAACCCTGATGGGGATGAACTGGGTGGCCACGCATTGCCCGCGTGCCAGCTACGTTATGAAAGCCGACAGCGACGTGTTTGTCAACACCGACTACCTCATCCACAAGATGCTCAGACCCGAACTGAAGCCCAGGAAGAACTACATTACGGGCCGCGTGTTGAGGGAAGCCCCGGTGGTCCGAAACAGACGCATGAAGTTTCACGTATCCCCGGAGGAGTACCCGAGCTGGACGTACCCCACCTACTGCCAAGGGTTTGGTTACGTGTTCTCCGGAGACATGGCGGCGAAGATCTACAGAGCCTCTCTGAGCGTGCCCCGCTTCCGCTTCGAGGACGTGTACGCGGGGATGTGCCTGGCCAGGCTAGGCATAGAGCCCACACCGCCGCCCAGCGAGTCCCTGTTCCAGCCCTGGGGGTTGGCCAGCAGCTCCGTGTACAGGCAGGTGGTAGCCGTCCACCCATTTGAACCCAGTCAGCTGCTGTCGCTCTGGCACCGCCTGCAGAGCTCAGGGTAGGAGGCACGGTCAACATGTGAACTGTCTTTAATAAACCTTAGAACTGTTGTGTGGAAATATGTGTTGCCTTGAACTGGATAATTGATTGAGGTCATGTGATCAGTGACATACGCAGGGTGTACTTTTGGCTGAGGGGGCGGAGCCAAAAGTACACCAGTATGTGATCAGTATGTCACTGATCACATGACCTCAATCAATTATCCAGTTCTAGGCAACATAGAGGGGGGGACCTTTTTTTCTTATTTCCACACAACAGCTCTAAGGTGTATTAAAGACATCGTTCAATGTTGAAAATGAGTGGTATTTAACAACTCTTTGACTGCCAGAGTATTTTCATAAAGTACTCCCCCATTGCCAGCAATTTTCGTGTTTTTTTTATTTTTATATTTTGAAATTTTTCATGAAAATAATTGATCAGACTGTTTTTTAAAGACGTCGCACAAATCCGCCACTAGAGAGCAGCACATGATAGCTTGATCAGCTCCTTGTGTCACTGTTACCCTTCTTGAGGATTAGACAGGGAAAAACATGAAAACGGATGTGACGTCCTCCCAGATTGTTTTGATCGTCAAAATTACGATGTGATACACGACGGCGATGACTGATCGTCACCCAGACCATAGATTATAGAAGAGAAGCTGTCCGTTTGTCCGTTATACCGTGTGAAAAAACGTTTGTTTACCTATTTTGGACGAAAATGACCGGGGGAAAATAATCAAAAACCGGAAACGGAACCCAGGTCCTGAAACCGGATGCAGATATGGGTGAAGTAAGTGGAACTCGAGAATAACATTGAATTTTAAGCAGCATAGCGCGATCAGAGATTAAACAATGAACGCAAATCCAACGCGTCAAACGCGTCAATGGCGTGGGTGGATTAAGTAGTAATTGACGCGTTTTCGAGTCAATGGCGTTTATAGAGTTAAGTCAAATATCAATGGAATTGGCATTTAAGATACTCGGAGGGTCAGTAACCACATACCTCTCCAAAGTGAGTGACAGCCACAACACCAGAGGGAGCACCCACTATCACCCTAATTTTGCACAAACAAAGATTCATTCGACTACTCTGACACCATGATGTGGAATTCCCTGACACCATCCATTAACCCATGTCAATCACTGTTTTCTTTCAAAACTGACCTGAAAAAGAATCTGTCAGAAAACTGCAAGTGGAGATAGATATTAAATCCCATTGAAATGAAGGGTCATGCACTGCTGCCCTGTTTAACCCTTTTTTCCCCGCTATAAATATAGCTATTTGTATTTGTTGATGACATGTATTATTGTGTTAATATTCTATGCTTGATGAATTGATTGCATAGTCCCCAGAACCTTTTTGTGTTACTGTATGTCCGTTCTGTTTACATGTCTGACTAATAAAGTATTCAATCAATCAAAGGAGCGACCAGCACAGGGCCATGCATCAACGGCTAGCGGTTAGTGGCAACAACCGCTTCACCAGAAGATCTACACACAGAACAGTACTGCTTCTTAAATGGTTCTTTAAAATTATACGTGGTTCCGTGAAGAGAAAAAAATAATCTGTCAGAAAACTACAAGTGGTGATAGTCTATGAAATCCCCTTGAAATGAGGGGTCATGCGCTGCTGCCCATTTATCCTTTTTTTCCTCTGTAAAAGTATTTGTTGATGTGATGGATTAATGTGTTCCTCTCCCATATGGCTGCTGTAAGTCAGTGGTGGAAAAAGTACTCACGTGTTTTACTTAAAGGACGACTCTACAGACCATAAATGCCTAAAAGCATATTTTTCAACTATTTCAAATCCGCCATCTTTAATGTATACACAAAAGCAAACGGAAATCAATCGCTAAATGAATGCTATTGGTTGGGTAGCTTGTCAATCAAGAGCGGGGGCGGGGAATGAATGCTATTGGTTGTGTAGCTTGTCAATCAAATCATCCCGCCCCTCCTACAGCATAACCTACTTTATCATCAATTTAGAAATAAATGGGACCATAATTTACCAAAACGCATATCATCATGATTGAAAGAAGACTTTAACTAGCGACTGGAAGCATATCGTATGTATGACAATGTTTATTAAGGTAAGAAAATCAGTCTAAAGTTTGTCAAAAACCCACCCACTTGCATTGAGAGAAATTCTTTCTGACACCAGCAGGGGTAAAACAGTCAAACTACAGGCCATTCATATGAACTTATATGAACAGTCACTTGAACTCACTTCCTACAGTATATGGACTCAATTTCAGACCAGGAAGCTGCACCCTTGGTCTCAAAGAATAATAATAAAAGGAAGGGTTTTGGAGCAACGCCCACTGCTTGGATGTGATCGACTCTCCGGACCAGCAGGGGGCGATGATGAGATCCTTTTGACCCTAGCAGCTGTTTTTCTGTAAAGTTGTTTGTAAATATTGGTAGTTGTGGTTGCGTTTCCTGAGCTTGTTTCTAAAGTGTAGTTGCTTAGGCCTATGTGGGGTTTATGTGGTTTATGAAGTTCCCAATGGGCGGTAGTGACGGGGCGCATCCGGTGAAAACCGGAATTACACTCAATGTAAACATGAAGTAAACGAGGGGGGGGAATGGTGTTCGGCCAAAGACGGGATTAAAACACTTCTTTATTGAAAAATATGGACTAATACATTGCAAGCATGTAAGCAGGTATGCCTGCCTGCCTGTCTGTCTGTCTGTCAGCCCGTGTGGAGTCCGGTCAGCGTAGAATTCTAGATGAAGCCACCAGAGGAGAATTTCCAAGTAGTAGGGGGTACTAAGTGAAAAATCGTTACGCGGCGGATAAAAGCATGAAATTTGCTACAGATGTCCCTTGGGTCATCCTAAAACATCCTAGAAGGGGTGCCCAAAAAAATCTTAAACAGGAAGTGAGTTATGGACAAAATCCAAAATGGCCACCTAAACTGTTGACCGTTGACTCAAAAGACACCAAAATAATCTCCAAAAAGTGAGTTATTGACCAAATTGAAAATGGCCGCCTAGTGTTGTCGATTGACTCAAAAGACAACTAAAGAATCTCCAAAAAGTATAAAATGTGTCACACATGTCCCTTGGGTCATCCTAAGACATCCTAGAAGGGGTGCCCAAAAAAGTCTTCAACAGGAAGTGAGTTATTGACTAAATTGAAAATGGCCGCCTACAGTGCTGGCGATTGACTCAAAAAGCCTATAGAATCTCCAAAAAGCATAACATTTGGCACATATGTCCCTTGGGTCATCCTAACACATCCTAGAAGGGGTGCCCAAAATAATCTGAAACAGGAAGTGACAGGAAGTGACAGTCACTTAGTGGTAGCAGGGACAACATCTTAACTGTTGTGTGACATACAGGTAGCAGGGACAACATGTTAACTGTTGTGTGACATGCAGGTAGCAGGGACAACATCTTAACTGTTGTGTGACATACAGGTAGCAGGGACAACATCTTAACTGTTGTGTGACATACAGGTAGCAGGACAACATCTTAACTGTTGTGTGACATGCAGGTAGCAGGGACAACATCTTAACTGTTGTGTGACATACAGGTAGCAGGGACAACATGTTAACTGTTGTGTGACATGCAGGTAGCAGGGACAACATCTTAACTGTTGTGTGACATGCAGGTAACAGGGACAACATCTTAACTGTTGTGTGACATGCAGGTAACAGGGACAACATCTTAACTGTTGTGTGACATACAGGTAACAGGGACAACATCTTAACTGTTGTGTGACATGCAGGTAACAGGGACAACATCTTAACTGTTGTGTGACATGCAGGTAGCAGGGACAACATGTTAACTGTTGTGTGACATGAAGGTAGCAGGGACAACATGTTAACTGTGTGACATGCAGGTAGCAGGGACAACATGTTAAAGGGATATTTCACTTTCAAAAAAACTTTGGGTCATTTTATCGTCTACTCAGGCTTTTGTGAGCCCCCCAGACCGTTTTTAAGGGGGGGGGGGGGGGTGCTGGTGTGTGTGTCTTTGATCTTCTGCTTTCCCGCACAAGGTTGCAACTTTGTTTAATTTCAAGCACGAGAACCTGTCTGCTCCCACACTCCAAGCACGAGAACCTGTCTGCTCCCACACTCTCCTACATTTTTGGGGCATTAAAACGCTATGGAGTTGTGCCCCAATAGAGGGCTTGATCTCTGGTCATATGAAGATTTGTACAATATATTATGTATTGGTAATCATTCATAGGGTTTTTAAAAGTTTTAGAAAACAATTAAGTATATTTGGCATTGACAATATATCACTTAGAAAAGGATTAATGTGGAAGGTCATCTTATTCAGAGTGGTTTTTAAGACAATTTTGGGCATTTAGAGTTGTTTAAAAGATATTTAAGACATTTTTCATGGGTTATTTTTGCCAAATCCTTTAATATCAGTCTATTTACTATAAATGTAAAAGTTATATTTAGCACAATCAGCCAAAATGTCAGAATTATATCAACTTTTAGGAATCATGGGTCATTTCTGGCGGCCATTTTTGATTTTTCCTTTAAAAAACCCTTTAATGGGTCCAAATTTTTGGGCACCCCTTCTGAGATGATGAGATACATCCTAAAGAGTGCGTGTACCAAATTTGGTGCTTTTATCCGCCGCGTAACGATTTGGCCATTTTTTGTGCTTAGTACCCCCTACTAAAGTGAGAGAGAGAGAGAGAGAGAGAGAGAGAGAGAGAGAGAGAGAGAGAGAGAGAGAGAGAGGCACTCGGTGTAAAAGGTTAAAGTGTTAATATCGCTGGGGAACCCCTCCAAGGACCCCTGTTTGAGAAACAGTGGTTTAGACTGATGCTAGGTTCTGGGTTTACATGTGATCCTAGTTTCTTGAGTCTCTGCATTCTACAGTATGTATGTGTTTACCTTGTTTATTGTAAGTTACTATGGATACTAGTGTCTGCTAAATAAAACCCTACATTGTAAATTGCTGGGAGCTTGTAGACCAGCCATCACTGCTTAAAGCTCCACTTGAACCATGTTAGACTCATTGAAAACACACATCCCTGCATAAGATATAAAGTATACACCAACATTTCACATGTCTGTCTGTCTGTCTGTCTGTCTGTCTAAATCTTAACAGTTTTTTTTTTTTTTTTTTAAAGGTATGTTGCTATAATATCAGTGGTTCTCAAACGTTTTCATGTCAAGGACCACTCAAAATGAGTTATTTGGCCATGGAAAAAAATATATATATTCAAAGATTTGAACACATGTTCACGATCTTTCAAAAAATAGCAGATCTACAAGCTCATAGCGTGGCACCGAGCTTGTATATCTGCTATCTTTGAATAGCCAAATAAATCTAAAATGACACAGATGCGTTCCCGGTCTTAATGGACTAAAAACATGGCAGACTAGTAAGCAACACAGCTGCACCAAACAAATGAATAATAAGTGTGTTAGATTTTCATGTGTCCAGAGCCAAGGGCCAATGTGTGAGCATGATAGACAATATTCACACACACGAAATCTAACACACCCATTATTAATTTGAGTAAATGCAGCTGTGTTGCTTAGCAACTAATGCATTCTTTCTAAATCCGACCCCCAAATTGACATTTATTTGGCCGCGGACCCCCATCTGAAAATGCTTTGGGCCAGGGACCCCCATAACAGAAGATGTGTGTTAAAAAATGCTAAATGTTTCAAACACTTTCAATACATGTTCAAAAATAGCAGATGTACAATGAATAGCCAATTATTAGCGTATAAAATATGGATGAAGGGGTTAAAATTATTGTGATGCTCCATTAACACACTTTGCCGGGGACCCCCTGGAACACCCTCAAGGACCCCTGGGGGTCCCCGGACTTAAAGATCACATTGCATTATTAGTGTTGAACACTTGGTGGCAGCATTGCACAGGTTGTATACTGTAGGGTCACAGGTGTAGTAATGAGATGGACACGGGTGGAGGTAATGACTTTGTAACAACTGGTACATCTATTCATCTGTATTCAACTGACTCAATACAACTATAAACTAAACCTGCAAATAATGAATGGGAAACAGTTTGATTATTCCCCTACATACATGCTAATGACAATGGAAAATGGACATTGCATTGCACAAATTACCATTACAATCCTGATTCAAGATTCAATGAGTAAAAACAAGTAAAAGTATAATATTTGCCTCTGAGATGTAGTGGAGTAGAAGTAAAAGTACTGAAAATTGGAAATACTTCAGTAAAGTAAAAAATACCTCAATGTCCTTAATTACTTCACCAGACAGACAGACAGACAGACAGACAGACAGACAGACAGACAGACAGACAGACAGACAGACAGACAGACAGAGAGGATGATGGGAAAGTCCTATATTTCAGGTCTAACAGGTTTCCAGCGTCATTGTGGTTCAGTCAGTGTTGAGGACACGACATCAAGCACAGCCTGCCTGCACGGTGAGTTCATATTTACTTTACCTCTGAATGGAAAAAAAGCCTTCATTTAAACCAGTGGTTTTCAAACTTTTCCATGCCAAGGACCCCTAAATTGATATACATTTGGCCCGGGACCCCCATCTAAAAATGTTTTGTGCCAGGGACCGCTAGAAGCGAAGATTTTAGTAAAAAATGTTCGCTTAAAAAAAAATACGTATCCAAAGATATGCACACATATTCGAGATTTTTCAAAAATTGCAGATCTACAAGCTCTCTTGTAGATCTGCTATTTTTGTATGGCCAAAGCTAAGTGGTTCGCTGGGGACCCCCTGGTACCCCCACCAAGGACCACTGGTGGTCCCCGGACCACTGGTTGAGAACCACTGATTTAAACCCATGAAGACCTGAGGCAGATTCTACAAAACGCCTGCTAAATAAGTAGCTCTCAAACTTTCTCGTAATTCAAAATTATTCAACACTTTCAAGACTTTATTCAAAAAAAAAAAACGAAAATAAGCAGATGTACAAGCTCGCAGCGCGGCACGAAGTGACGCGCTGCGAGCTTGTACATCTGCTATTTTTGAATAGCCAACAAATGAAATCTAAAATGACACAGATGCTTTCCTTGTTTTAATGGGTTAAAATCTGTATTCTTGTGTGTGTGGACAAGTAGCCCTGCCTGAAGCTTATGTAAACACATTATTATTATTATTATCTTTCCCCTTGGGCAAGCGGGGTATTCGGTCTTGTCTCAGTGGAAGGTATAGATGCTTATTATTTTTTTGGTTCGAATCTCTGTGTCGAATCTCTGTGTTGGAAAAGTACTCAAGTTTTTTTTTTACTTATGTAAAAGTATCAATACAGCAATGCAGAAATACTCAAGAATTACAAAAAGTAAAAGTACTCATTATGCAGTAGCCTATGTCCCATTTCACAAGTTTTCAAAATGTATAGAAATCTTTTGAAAATAGCAGATCTACAAGCTTGCGACACGTTGTGAGCTTTAAGATCGGCTATTTTAAATAGCCAAAGTATAAAGTGCTTAAGTGGTTAATATGTCTTGTAATAATAATCAAAATATGCAAATTAACTAGTAACTAAAGTTTTCAAATACTTGTAGTGGAGTAAAAGTACAATATTTGGATCTGAGATGTAGTGGAGTAGAGGTAAAAGTATAGAACATTGGAAATACTCTATTAAATTAAAAATACCTCAAAATTGTACTTAAGTACAGTACCTGAGTAAATGCACTTAGCTACTTCACACCATTGGTATTCAGTCTGTGTATGGACAAGTAGCCTGAAGCTAATCTTTTTTTCCCCCTACCGCTGGGGATTAACAAAGTATTTCTACTGCATTCTATTCCATAGTCTAGGTAAATGTTCATACATGGCATACTGTATGATAGATGATGATTTTATTGTTGCTTTGATCCATAAGCATAATGTATGTGAGGGTTTAAATGAAAGCTTTGACATTTATTATTATTGTTGTTCTGTGTTTAATGTTTACACTGAAAACAGGGTTCGTGTTATGGTCATAGTTATGGTCTCACACACACACACACACACACACACACACACACACACACACACACACACACACTCCCTCTCTGTGTGTCTCACGCACGCACGCACGCACGCACGCACGCACGCACGCACGCACGCACGCACGCACGCACGCACGCACGCACGCACGCAGACACACACAGTATTTCCAATTGTCTACACTTTTACTTCTACTCCACTACATCTCAGAGGCAAATATTGTACTTTTACTCCACTACAATTATTTGAAAACTTTAGTTAGGCTACTAGTTACTTTGCAGATATATATTTATATCGCATTCTTAAACATACATTAACCACTTTAGCCCTATTCTATACCTAGGCCATTCGAAAATAGCCGATCTACAAGCTCACAACGAGTCGCAAACATTTTAGTACTTTTACTTTTGGTACTTTAAGTACATTTTGATACCAATACTTTTGTACTTTTACTCAAGTAAATTTTTAATTCCGGACTTTTACTTGTAACAGAGTAGGCCTACTTCTACATTGCAGTATTGATACTTCTACCCCCCCCCCCCCCCCCCCCACACACACACACACACACACACACACACACACACACACACACACACACACACACACACACACACACACACACACACACACACACACACACACACACACACACACACACACACACACACACACAGAGAGAGTGAGAGAGACACACACATACACGCCCTGTTACCTTTTTGAAAAGCTGTTAATAATTAGACCAACTGAACTCCTAGCCTTCATGGTCAGAGAATGTGCGAGACGGGCAGAGCGAGAGCAGGCTGACTGAAAACACTACTTTAACACCAGACATTTTCTCACTGCTTTAAAAAAAATGAGTTTATAGGCCTAACACACCACCTGATGGACTGAGCCGGGATCTGACTGTGAGAGAAAACAACGGATCCTGGAATTTTGAACCCCTTCCTGTCATCCCCTGACATGTCATGATGGACCCGCCCGGTGGACATTACGACCGGACGCTGGGCCGCCCGGCCAGACGCAGCTTCCTCCACGATTACCTGGAGGTCAGTACGTGCTGGACGAAAAGTATACTCTGATATCTTTACTTAAGTAAAACGTACTACGGTTTACAATGTAGGCATTTTAGCAGACACTCCTTATCCAGAGTGACTTACGATCGGTGGTGGAAAAAGTACTCACATGTTTTGCTTAAGTAGAAGTATCAATACTGCAATGTTGTAATACTTGACTTGAGTACAAGTGCAAAAGATTTGGTATCAAAATGTATTTAAAGTGTCAAAAGTAAAAGTACTCGTCACGCAGAATGTCCCGTTTCACAAGTTTTCAAATGTATAAAATTCATAAAGATCCTTTGAAAATAGCAGATCCACAAGCTCACAATGCGTCACGATGCAACACATTATGAGCTTGTAGATCTGCTACTTTCAAATGGTCAAAATGTAAATGGAGCTGAAGTGGGTAGTGTATGTTTTGTAATAATAATCAAAATCTGCAAAGTAACTAGTTACTAAAGTTTTCAAATAATTGTAGTGGAGTAAAAGTACAATATTTGCCTCTGAAACGTAGTGGTGTAGAAGTAAAAGTATATGTCAAAATGATATGTAAGTACAGTACTTGAGTACACGTACTTAGTGACTTTACACCACTGCATACAATAAGAAAGGCAAACACATACTGTACATAATATAAATGTACAGTACCTAGCATCAGTCTAAACAATACACTATATGAATAATAAGCTGTACACTGAAACTATAGGAAACCAGGTAAACAATGAACCTAGCATTGGTCTGAACAACTTGTTATCTACAGGCCCAGGTCCGGGCACCCTAGGCTGCAATGCCAGCCTGACAGCATGTCGCAGGTTGTCACTCCCCATCTCTCTCCCCATTTCCTGACAGTCTACTGTACTATCAATAAAGGCATAAAAGCCCCCCCCCCAAAAAAAAAGACATGCTATCTACATAATATTCTTTATAATTGATTTGATGGGATAGCAGGTAAACAACGAACCTAGCATCTGTCTCAACAACAGATTTTAAGTTGAATTTAAGTAAGCCAACGGTGCCGGAGATTAGCTGTTCACAGACAGAAGGACGGACGGACGGACGGACAGACAGGGTGCAAAACATACTCTCTCGCCATGCCTTTCGGCTTGGCGGAGACAATAATAATAACATTTTATTAAAAAAAAATCCGTCACCAGAACCGAGGACATGTGTTTTCAATGAATCTACAACGGTTAAAATGGAGTTTGAAGTTACAATGGATAAAATGAATCTCAAATGTCTAAATACTGAATCAAGCAATTTCTGTCTGGGGTGAAACACAAAAGCCAGTAGACATTATAATGACCCCAAGCATGTTTGATAGTGAAATATCCCTTTGAGTACAGCAGGGATCTTCAACAGGGGGTCCTCATAGTTACTACGGGGGGGCCACCAAATCTTTGTGTGATAGGAACTTCTTTTTTACATTAACCACTTCAACCCTGCCTATTCTGAGGGTTACTGTACATTGTCCGAAAATAGCAGATCTATCTAAGTGGTTAAATGTCTGAAAATACACATTCAAGTTAGGGTAAGTGATTTTCTTTGGTTAAAATAAGTGTTAAATAGCTCTATATTCTGATAGTACTCATTGCTATAGACTAGAGTGTTTGTGTCTCCATGTCTCTCCAGCTCTTTATTAAACAGAAAATGCATTTTCATGTAATTGTATCCAATCAGGATAGAGAACTGAGTCAAGATACAGATTAGATAAGTGAAATTGGAAGTGAAGACACTAATAAATGAGAAGATAAAATTGGAGCTGATAAATGGGTACTCTCTCCTGATTGGCTAAACATGTGTCACCTACCTGAAAATGGATTTTTTGTTTATTGAACAAACACTCTATAGCAATGATTACTATCACAATATAGAGCTATTTAACACTGTTACTGAACAAACTCTCTATAACAATGATTACTATCACAATATAGAGCTATTTAACACTGTTACTGAACAAACACTCTATGATTACTATCACAATATAGAGCTATTTAACTTACCCTACCTTTAATATGAATCCAACGTACTACTGATGATAGTGCCGTCAAACAAGTCTATGAAGCTATATGAAAAAAGTTGAATCTGCAACACAATTTTATACAATATGTAGTGGGGGGTCCCTGCTTCATCTCTCCCTCTCAGCTAAGGGTTCCTTGGCCTGAAAAACGCTGAAAACTCCCTGGAGTACAATATAGGGCTGGTAAATTAATATTCGATATTTGAATATTCCTTGAATATGGGGAATATAAAAATACATGTTTTTTTTTCGTTCTTTTTTGGAATTATTATTTGACAGGGACAATACAAAAAACAATGTATCAAGTAAAACAAACAAAATATAATTTTTTGGGGATCCGAGCACTTGATACATTGTTTTTTGTATTGTCCCTGCCAAATAAACATAAAAAAGCATAATAATAATATTAATAATAATAATATTTCAATATATTAGAATATTAGCCAATACTTAAGACCAATATTCGAATTTCATATCTGAGGAATGTTAACAGCCCTAGTGCAGTACTTGTAAGTAAATGCACTTTCCACCCCGAAGGTGTTTTGTGAAGACGAGGGTGCGTACGAGTCGGTCGGCACGGCGGGGGATTTGAACCGACAGCAGCAGCAGACCCAGCAGCAGCCCGACGGGGCCCAGCAGCAGCAACCCAACCGCTCGGGCACCCTCCCCCCTCCCATCCCGCCCCGGGCGCGCCCCCCCCTCATCTCCCAGAAGAGGTTCAGCTGTGACCTCACGGTGCCGGGGATCAAACTGAACCGAACCAACACCGAGTACGACGGTCAGGTGAGCGAAAAGAGACGTTTTACACGGTCGCATGGGGGCATTGGTTCTCAAAGTGGGGTTTGTTAATATAGTGTCACCATCATTTTAACCCCTTTACCATATTTTATAGTTTGGAATTAAAATTAAAATCGTGAACACTGAACAAATCTTTGAATATGTATGTATACATTTTTAAAGCAAACATTTGTAACTCAAATCTTTGCTTCTGGGGGTCCCTGGAAAAATATATTTTAAGATGGGGGTCCGCGGCTAAATACATACACACAACACACGCGCTGCGACGCGTTGTAAGCTTGTAGATCTGCTATTTTCAGAGTTGAACACCCGAGTGCATTCAGTGCAACCAAACATAAAATGACTTGTCTTTTAGTTCTACTGGATCTCTTCTCCACTAGTCGAACATTTTAGTCTAGTTTTTATTTGTTGACGAAATTGTCGACATATTTAGTCATAGTTTTAGTCATCATAGCTTAGTTTTAGCTAGGGTACCCTCACAAAACATGCAGTAATCCTGGTCTCTATACCGCCTCCCCCTGGTCAGCCGGGCGCCTGATGGAGGGGAAAGGAACTGGTTGGAATAACGTATTCCACGCGCTACGTCCTACCGGGGAAACTCCCCCCTGTCAGGTGACAAGAAGGCTAGTTGGCTCTCATGCATTGAAGGAGACATGAGTTCGGCTCTGGGCTCCCTAGGCTAGCAGGGGGAGTGTAGCGCCCAGGATTACTTAGACAATTGATACTAATGTATCCGGTAGGAGACTCTTTGAGTCACATCTTCATCATGAATTCGATGCTTCATGGGGTGTGTAATTGATAGAAAATACGTTTTTTTGGGGGGGTGAACTACTCCTTTAACACAATTATTAACAGTACAGGTTTGATTGACAGGATGATGACGCATGGAGCATCGCCCTGACCGATGCTCCTCAGGGCAGCACCAAAGACCTGACCTCCCTGTGCACCTTGACCTCCAGGTAGTGGTACTGTCTGCCTGTCTGCCTGCCTGCCTGCCTGCCTGCCTGCCTGCCTGCCTGCCTGCCTGCCTGCCTGTCTGTCTGTCTGTCTGTCTGTCTGAGTTTAATAAGAGTTTAATTTTCTCACGTTCACAATTATTGTGTGTGTCTCTCTGTCTTTCTCTCTGTCTGTCTGTCTGTCTGTCTGTCTGCCTGCCTGCTCTATGTCTGTCTGCCTGTCTGATAGTTAAATTTTCACGTTCACAATTATTTTGTGTGTGTGTGTGTGCGTCTGTGTCAGGCTGGTCTCCAGTCTCCCACACACAGACAGGTGTAATAACTCGGGCGTGGTGCGGAGTCGGATCCTGTCCATCCACCCTGCGTTGCTGCAGAGAGCCCAGGCCACCGTCACCGTAGCGACCGACTGGGACACACAACCCCAGATCCCTATCCCCACACCCTGTGAGAGAGAGAGAGAGAGAGAGAGACACACACTCGCACGCACGCACACACACACACACACACACACACACACACGTATTTGAATAAAAGTATTGGTATCAAAATGTACTTAAAGTACTGTCACAACCCGGCCCGTGGGGCCATGACAAATTGAGGAGGACACAGTGGTAGTGCTTAAAAGTAACAATAATTTAATAACAAATAACTGAAATAATGCTTACAATAAGGTGTGAGGTGTGTAATTCAGTAATCATTAATGTCAGCAATGTATGGATGTGTGATAAATGTAGTGTTGGGTGTTGTAGAGTGAGTAAACTCATTAGGCAAACAAACAAAAGGTTGCTGTCATCTGGAGAGGGACACATGGAAAGGCTGGCACCCACTCTTTTATAGGGCTCCAGGGAGCATTGATCAGGTGCTCCCAATGCACCTAATTGGGGTGCACCCAAGTTGGCCGACGCCTATAGGATCTGAGGGAGAAACACACACACACAGGGGAGTACACTATACACAAGTCCACGGAGCGCTGCCCTGCGCGCAGCCATTGCTGCGGTGTCAACGTTAGGCACCGCGACACCGCAGCAATGGCCGCCTACAGGCAGCGCGTCTGTGGATTCGTCTATACACAGACAACACAGGCCCTGCAGGCCAGGCCAAAGGGGCTGTGATAGAACCAAAAGTAAAAGTACTCAAATGTTTGAAAATAGCAGATCTATAAGCTCACAACGTGTCGCGATGCGACGCGTTGTGAGCTTGTAGATCGGCTATTTTCAAATAGCCTAGGTATGAAATAGGGCTAAAGTGGTTAATGTATGTTTTATAATGTAATATATTTATATCTGCAAAGTAACTAGTAACTAAAGATTTCAAATAATTGTAGTGGCGTAAAAGTACAATATTTGCCTCTGAGATGTAGTGGAGTAGAAGTAAAAGTATTGAACATTGGAAATTATCCATTAAAGTAAAAGTACCTCAAAATTATACTTAAGTACAGTACTTGATTACATGTACTTATTACACGGCTTGGTTGAATGCTCGATTCTGATTGGTCAGTCATCGGTCATTATTTCTTGATAATGACCGATGAGCTCTATAACGGACCGCTGTGTAATCAGAGACTCAGAACACCTGCCTGTGCCAACCTGCGCTGCTTGGTTTTATACTTTATCCAACATGACAGCCATGTAAACAAACAACCAATTTTTGGTTGTTTGTTTACATGGCTGTCCCTTCAGGGTGATAATGCACCTCGGCTCCGCCTCGGTGCATTATCACCCTGTCGGGCTTTAAATTTCAATAATGACTACCTCCCCATGCATTATCCCTTGCATAGTCACTTTACACCACTGCTAGATAGTGTTGTTGAACTCTGACCTCAGAGACAAAGAGACAGTAGTCTTCTGACTTATTTATTTATTTATTTTATATATTTATTGGTTGATTGATTGGTTGGTTGGTTGATTGATTGATTGATTGATTGATTGATTGATCGATTAATTGATTGATTGATTGATTGATTGATTGATTGATTGATTGATTGATTGATTCATTCATTGATTCATTGATTGATTCATTGATTGATTGATTGATTCATTGATTCATTGATTCATTGATTTTTTTATTTATGATATTTGGCCTCTCCTCACTCAACTCTGAACTCAAAGCCTGAGTGAGTCACCTGTGACCTTTAAACTTTTTGACCTCCTAGTGAACCGGACGGTGCGGAGCCTGATCGAGACCATACTCCGTCTGTTGGACATGGATGTGGCCACTAGTGGGCGCTATGTCCTCAAACTGTGTGACTCCGAGGAGTTCCTGCAAAAGTAAGTGTTTTTTCGTGTGTTTGTGTGTGTGTGTGTGTGTGTGTGTGTGTGTGTGTGTCTACAAGTATAGTAGAACCTAGAACCTAGATTCTGCTAGGTTTTTGTTTATTTGCAGTGATGAACTGCTGGGTTTGTGTTTATTTACAGTGATGAACTGCTGGGTTTGTGTTTATTTGCAATGATGAACTGCTGGGTTTTTGTTTATTTACAGTGATGAACTGCTGGGCTTGCACGAGAGCGTTCAAATGTACCACAAGTTCAAGATGGACGTCCCCGTTCGCCTGCTGCACACGGACCAGCTCCGACACACACTCCACAGAGACGTAAGTCACTGATGATGTAATTTCAAACCGAGTATGTTGATCATTCACCAGCAACACTCTCTCCCACAGGCTCCTTCCTACGCAGTGGTGTAAAGTAACTAAGTACATTTACTCAAGTACTGTACTGTACAATTTTGAGGTGTTTTTTACTTTACTGGAATATTTCCAATTTTCAGTACTTTTACTTCTACTCCACTACATATCAGACACAAATATTGTACTTTTACTGCACTACAATTATTTGAAAAGAGAACCCGAATGGATCCGAGTGCAGCCGACCAAAATGGAACGGCAGCCATTGTTTTCTGTGCGCTGTTTTCGTCTCTTTTAAAACTTCAAAACGCTCTCAAACTTCTTTTTTGAGGCACGGAATTTACTTTTAAGATATTGTTCGGATATAATTTAGTTGTTTAACTTCATATATGTGGTCAATTAATCATGACAGAGCCTATTTAAAAATAAAAATTCAGAGAACCGGCAGGGGCAGGCAGTGACACACATGTATCCGAATAAGGCAACCTATTTTCGGCATGGCCCTTTCAAAAGTCCTGTTGCGTCACGTTGGCTCTGGTTGTGGTAAAAACGAACGGCTGAAGGGGAACAACTGCTGATTGGCTGAAGGGGTTGTCAGTCAACGGTATTACCACCGCCCAACTCCAGCCCACAGCCAAAAACACAGGTTCTCATGCCAGACTCCTTCCTGAAATCAAATGGAAATGAGATTTCCGGAGGGAGGGGCTTTACCAGGCTAGTGATTTGCAGCCCTTTTAATTTCAAGGACCCCACAGTCTGACGTGCATTAGGCTATACGGACCCCCAATGGCATTTCTATCACTGGGACCCTAATTTATAATGTAAAATCAATGTTAATTTAACTCTGAGAGTGTACAAATGGAACCAAATGGACCCTAACGGTCCATTTGGTTCCATTTGTACACTCTCTGAGTTACAGACCCATAAGGGTCCATTTGTTACCTCACTATCTATCAATTAGCGGGGGACCACCTGGAACTCCCTCAAGGACCCCTGGGGGTCCCCAGACCCCACTTTGAGAACCACTGCATTAGACTGCGGACCCCTATTTGATACTTTTATTTTATTTTATGTTATTTTCATCTCTGGGACCCCAATGTACACTGTAAAATCATCACCGTTAAACTCTGCGAGTTACAGACACTCAGAGTTACAGACCAGTGGTTTTCAACCTTTTTCATGCCAAGGACCTAAATTGATATACATTTGGCCCACAGACTGCCATCTGAAAATATTTTGTACAAGGGACCCCCAGAAGAGAAGATTTGTGTTAAAAAAGAATCTAAATTCGTCAAACACTTTCAAGATTTTTTGAAAATGTTCAAAAATTGCAGATATACAAGCTTGTATATCTGCTATTTTTGAATAGCCATAATTATACAATATGGATAAAGGGTATTAAATGTATTAACACCTTCTGCTGGGGACCCCCTGAAACCCCCTCAAGGACCATTGGTGGTCCCCGGACCACTGGTTGAGAACACTGTTATAGACCCATAATAATACAAATAATAACAAACAATTAGACCTATTTGAGGGGGCTTCACCCAGCTGAGTGCTTCTCAAGTGAGCACAGTGGGGGGAGCAGTTAAGAGCTTAGTTATCTTGCGCAGGGACACCTCGACACATTGCTGGGGGCCAGGAATCGAACCTGGGACTTTCTGATTCCCCAGGCGGACTCTGCTACGCTCCGTTTGGACCCCCGTTGGTCCCAGGGCCCTAGGTTGAGAAACAGTGTTACATTATTGGTGTGTCTGTGCAGGTCAAAGCTGACGTCGTTATCAGGGCTATAAAAGATCCACTCTGCTCTGTTTACCATGACGACATTATTGTTTAACAGCGATAAGGAAACATTCCTGCTTTTACTGTCTGTCTCTGTGTGTGTGTGTGTGTATGTGTGTGTGTGTGTGTGTGTGTGTGTGTGTGTGTGTGTGTGTGTGTGTGTGTGTGTGTGTGTTATTGTGTGTGTGTGTGTGTGTGTGTGTGTGTGTGTGTGTGTGTGTGTGTGTGTGTGTGTGTGTGTGTGTGTGTGTGTGTGTGTGTGTGTGTGTGTGTGTGTGTGTGTGTGTGTGTGTGTGGAAACATTCTTGTTTCTACTGTGTGTGTAAAAACATTCTTGCTTCTACTGTGAGAGAGAGAGAGAGAGAGAGAGAGAGAGAGAGAGAGAGACAGACAGACAGACAGACAGACAGACAGACAGACAGACAGACAGACAGACAGACAGACAGACAGACAGACAGACAGACAGACAGACAGACAGACAGACAGACAGACAGACAGACGTGGTGTGTGCGTGTGCGTGTGCGTGTGCGTGTGCGTGTGCGTGTGCGTGGCAGGAATTATAAGTATACCTTACTTCAGTATGACTCATAAAAAGTAACTCCCACAAAGGGTAGAGAGGAATGAATCAATGTGTTTCATTGATTCATGCAGAGAAACCAGAAATCAAATGGTGCCATATGGTCACCTTATTTTCAAATAGCCAATGTATATAGTAGGGTTAAAGTGATTAAACTGACTTTGATGTCATAATAACTGATTTTGCTGGGGACCGCCTGAAACCCCCTCAAGGACCCCACTTTGAGAGCCAGTGCTGTATACGTACAGTATGTTGGTTGGATCATGATTCAAGGTCCTACATGGGTGGGACCAGAATACATTTCACGTTTATTACTCGTGTTAGGTTGGGGTTAGGCTTTTTGGCAGAGTACATGCTGACCAGTGGTGGGAAAGTACTCAAATGTTTTACTAAAGTAAAAGTATCCATACTGCAATGTAGAAGTACTCCGTTAGAAGTGAAAGTCCGGAATTCAAAATGTACTTGAGTAAAAGTACAAAAGTATTGGTATCAAAATGTACTTAAAGTACCAAAAGTAAAAGTGCTAAAATGTTTGAAAATAGCCGCGTTGTGAGCTTGTAGATCGGCTATTTTCAAATAGCCTAGGTATAAAATAGGGCTAAAGTGATTAATGTACGTTTCATTATATAATCATTTATATCTGAAAAGTAACTAGGCCTATAGACAATTGGAAATACTCAGTAAAGTAAAAGTACCTCAAAATTGTACTTAAAGGTAGGGTAAGTGATTTTCTTTGGTTAAAATAAGTGTTAAATAGCTCTATATTCTGATAGTACTCATTGCTATAGAGTGTTTGTTCAGTAAAAGGAGTCTCCTTATCTCATTTTCGTTTCAGTTTCAGTTTCATTTCCAATTTTATCCAATCAGGATAGAGAACTCAATCTTGATATAGATTAAACAAGTGAAATTGGAAGTGATGCCACTAAGAAATGAGCAGGCAGAATTGGAACTGGAACACTACAAAAATGAAGCTTAAAAATGGTTACTTTCTCCTGATTGGCTGAGATTTTGACACCTACCAGAAAATGTATTTTCTGTTTATCAAAGAGCTGGAGAGACGGGGAGACTCCTGTTACTGAACAAACACTCTATAGCAATTATTACTATCAGAATATAGTGTTTTAACCTTTTAACAAAATACCAAATAAAAAAATATCACTTACCCTACCTTTAAGTACTAATGCTGACAGACAGACAGACAGACAGACAGACAGACAGACAGACAGACAGACAGACATTAACGTTGTGTTTTAATCCCAGGCAGAAGATGCAGCAGCTCTGTGTCATCTCTACCAGCTCCTGGGATCAGCCTGTGTCCTCAACGTCTCCAGGTGACACCGACACCACGTTTAGAACAATCGTTTTTTTGTGCCAGGGACCCGCCCCATGAGAGAATTCTATTTTCGAATAGACAAAGCCATAGAATAGGTTTAGAGTCGTTACACAGATTTTGAGGCCGTATTTATTTATTTTGTCGGGGACCCCCACAAACCTCCTCAAGGACCCGTGGAGGTCCTCGGACCACACTTTGAGAACCACTGCTTTCAGATGCTCCTCAACTGGAGGCTTCATGAACAACCTTTTTTTCTTTTTTCCCCCCCGTAAATTAAATGTGGGGTGATTTTAATTGTTGAATAGCTCTATCTTCTGATCTGACTGTAATCATTGCAATAGAGTGTTTGTTCAGTTACAAGCAGTGGTGGAAAAAGTACTAACATTTTGTAATTAAGTAAAAGTATCAATACTGCAATGCAGAAATACTGCATTACAAGTAAAAGTCCGGAATTCAAAATTTACTTGAGTTAAAGTATTGGCATAAAAATGTACTTAAAGTACCAAAAGTAAAAGTACTCATTATGCAGAATGTCCCATTTCACAAGTTTTCCAAAAGAAAATAATTTGAAAATAGCAGATCTACAAGCTCACAATGTGTCGCATCGCGACGCATTGAGAGCTTGTAGATCGTCTATTTTAAAATGGCCGAAAGTGGTTGAAGTGGTTAATGTATGTTTTGTAATAATAATCAAAATCTACAAAGTAACTATAGTAGCTAAAGTTTTCAAATAATTGTAGTGGAGTAAAAGTATAATATTTGCCTCTGAGGTATAGTGGAGTAGAAGTAAAAGTACTGACAATTTGAAATACTCCAGTAAAGTAAAACATACCTCATAATTGTACAGTACTTGAGTACATGTACTTAGTTACTTTACACCACTGGTAACAGGGGTCTGTCTCTTCAGCAGAGATGTTGTTTTTTTTACAGTTTGAACAAAATATTTTACATTGAGGTGCCCAGATGTCTGTAGTGCCCACCTATCCTGTTACTGTTACCATGCTACAGACAGACAGACAGACAGACAGACAGACAGACAGACAGACAGACAGACAGACAGACAGACAGACAGACAGACAGACAGACAAACAGACAGACACAGCATGAGATGACATTAACAACTGTACTGTACTTCATTCAAACACAGCAAGAGATCGAGCCCACTAGACAAGCCTACTTCGAAGTAAACGCACACGCGTGCGCGCACGCACACACACACACACACACACACAAACACACACACACACACACAGCTTTTGCGATGCTCAGGCTGACATTATGCCGCTCGCTCGCAGTCGCACGTTATGTGCTTGATTTGTCGTTCTATCGGCACTTTGTGTTTGGTTGTTGTAGATGAACTCACCTAATGATGCTGCAGAGGTTGAAAGAGTTTGACAAACTTCTAGCCTTGTTACAACTATGACCGTCTTGATCCAAGGCTACCGCACTTCCACAGTACAACAATGTTTAAGTCAGAGGAGCATGGTTTGGCCAAAACCTGCGATTAATCCACGTGTTGTTGTTTATATTCGTCTCACCGGTACACACACAATTCAATTCAATTCAATTCAAAGTGTCAAATCACAACAAGTTTGTCTCAAGACACACACACACACACACACACACACACACACACACACACACACACACACACACACACACACACACACACACACACACACACACACACACACACACACACACACACACACACACACACACACACATACAGGTCTCAGACGCGATCAGACCGACGAGTCATAATAGCTTGTGATCAACAGAGACTAACTTCCCCTAAGGACTTCAAAATAAGAGCCACTGGTAATGATTGATTAACTTAGTTTTATTTTGGTGTCTACTTACAGGAAGTGTATACCTATTTGTAGTAACGTGACACACAGAGCTATAAATAATAACTCTTGCGCTTCTTTTCGTTTGATCTGCGCGCAACATTAAAACTAAAGTAATGAGCCTGTTTTGAAAATGTACTGAGTAGAAAGTACTAGTACTTGTGTTAAAATGTAACGGATAAAAGTAAAAAGTAGTCCGAAAAATTAATACTGAGTAAAGTACAGATACTCAAAAAAAGTACTTTGTTACAGTAACGAAGTACTTGTACTTCGTTACTTCCCATCTCTGCTCTTCAGCTACTAGCTAATTTTATCCAATCAGGATAGTGAACTCGGACAGGACACAGGATAACAAAAGTGAAATTGGAAGTGATGACACAAAGAAATGAGCAGACACAATTGGAACTGGAACACTATACAATTTAAGCTGATACATGGATAGAGAGGGAGAGAGCAGGAGGGGATAAGTATATTTGTTGTCTTCCAGAATAGACAGAGTTTTTATTGTGTTTTAAGAGAGTAGTGCACACCTTTCTGACATCTAATTATTTACTGGTCTGTCTGTCTGTCTGTCTGTCTGTCTGTCTGTCTGTCTGTCTGTCTGTCTGTCTGTCTGTCTGTCTGTCTGTCTGTCTGTCTGTCTGTCTGTCTGTCTGTCTCTCAGGTTGAGCATACAGGATGTTCTGAACAGCTACAGCAGAGAGGTTAAACAGCTCATGAGAAGTAAGGTGAGTGGAAGCGTCACACTAAATATGAGGTCACTTCCTGTCGTATCCTGTGGTAAAACCTTACACATCTGGGATAATATTTAATACAATAAAATAATAATAATATTATAAAAAGCTATATTAAACTGTAAGCTGAATATTTCCTACAGAGCATTATGAACGTGAATCTGAACGTAGTCTGAAGACTCATCTCTTCAGACTCCACCTCAGCCCATAGCACCAAACCTACAGTAGATATGACGACCATGTAGACATACCCTGGTCATGTTTATGTTACTTAGGCTTGTTTTTTCCTTGACCACAAAGTTAAAAACTTAATTTAGATAGCATGTTATTTAAACTGACGCTAGGTTCATTGTTTACCTGTGATCCTAGGTTACTGAGGCACTACACTGTCTTTGTGTTTACCTTGCTTTTACCTTGCTTACCTTGCTTATCCCATTCAAACAGGGAACTGTGTAATTTTAGATTTCTTTGGGATTTTTTTTGGAAAAATCGTGAAAATGTGTGCAAATCTTTGAATACATATATTTATTTTCTTTTTAACCGAACATTTGTAACTCAAATCTTTGGGGATTCTACACATGTCTTCTAGATCCTAACAGTTTATTCCTATACATCAGTGGTTCTCAAACTTTTTCATGTCAAGGACCACACAAAGAAAATATTTCCAGGGACCCCTCAGAAGCAAAGATTCGAGATACAAATGTTCACTTTAAAAAATATATATATATATGTTACAGTATGATTGGAGAACCAGTACGATTGAAGTAAGCGCGCTCGTTTTTACCACCCACCCAGCAATTCTGTAGAAGCAACACTACAGGGAGCCACAAGCCAGGCTTGTGCACAAACATATATGGCCACGACCACACACACACAGTCACAGTCACACACACACACACACACACACACACACACACACACACACACACACACACACACACACACACAAGCGCACACACACGCGCACGCGCTCATGCTTTTTTTGGTTTATTGAAAGCAGGACTTAAGATACTTTTATTGTGTTCTGGCTTTTGTTTTACTTTCTCCCTGACACACACACACACACACACACACACACACACACACACACACACACACAGTGATCCATGAAAAGAACTATTCTGTCCCTATCGGTTTACAACTCAAACGGCGCTGAGTCGACTGTAGAGCATCGGCCGGTCAGCGCGGGCACTCGCGCCTGGAGGCGCGCGGGCGCGCTTCCTCGGCCTCAAGCTCTACTGAGTCGGCGCGCCTCCGTCGTGGACAAGCGTGTGCGTGTGCACGCGTGTTCAGCGTTCCCCTAGCGTAGCTTCCTGGTTGCTATGTGGGGGGGAACAACAAAAGACAGGTCCGCGTCGGCACATCAAAGCCCCGCCTCTCTGCGTTCTCCTTCTCCTCCTCGGAGGAGGAGAAGGAGGACGGTTTATTACGCGAGGCTCGCGAGGAGGAGGAGGAACCTCCTCCTCGCGAGCCTCGCGTAATAAACCCCCGCCTCGCTGCGCCGCGTCCTCCTTCTCCTCCTCCTCCTCGCGAGCCTCGCTAATAAACCCTGTCTCGAAAAGCCCCGCCTCGCCCCGAAGCCCCGTGCCTAAAAACAAGCGCTCTGTCTTCAATCGTACTGGTTCTCCAATCGTACTGTGACATATATATTCAAAGATTTGCACACATTTTCAAGACTTTTCAAAAATAGCAGATCTACAAGCTGCTATTTTATATATACAAAGATATACAAACTATGAGCTTGTATACAGTATCTGATATTTTTGAATATCCCGAAGAAATCTTAAAATGACACAGATGCTTTCCCGGTCTTAAAGGGCTATTGTAAGTCGCTCTGGATACGAGCGACTGCTAAATGCCTACACTGTAAATTGCGATCATTTTGTTGTGCACCAGGTTTAATGTTAATGTTGTGCCATTTGTATGGACAGACAGGGATGAACATCAACGTGCTGGTGGACGAGGTCCGGACCCTCAGCAACCTGATCTGTGGGGTCTCCTCTCAGGAGCTGGAGGAAGCCATCGGCAGACTGAACCGAGTCAAACCCACCGCACTGGTAAGAAAGCACACACACACACACACACACACACACACACACACACACACACACACACACACACACACACACACACACACACACACACACACACACACACACACACACACACACACACACTAGGGGTTTGGGGAAAATCTAATCATACTCGAATCACGATTCTAATCCTGGACGATTCATATGTTTTGTTTTTTGTATTGTTATTTTTTTTGTATTTTTCTATAATTACATTTTTGAGAAGTGGCAAGTTCTGGGCTGGCAGATAGCCTAAGCCTATCAAATGTATTCATGTTACAGCAGTTTTATTACTTTAATTTATTGTTCTGGTAACTGAGAAGTAACTCAGTGTCAGACTTAGTAATAAGTAATACGTTTTGTACAAGTTAAAATGTGTGCAAGCTTAGCATGAATAAACGAGACATGTCCTCTTGGATTTACCTTTGTGTATTTACATTATTATATCAGTTGATAAAACCTTTACAATTATAAAAGCTACTGCTTTCATGCCAGCAGACTGGAGTAGATCCTGAAATCCTATTTTTTGAGAATCGAGAATCGTTTTAAATTGAGAATCGTTTTGAATTGAGAGTCGTTTGTTTTGAAAAAATCGGAAAAGAAATTAATCGTGACCCCATGAATCGAATCGAATCGTGAGATAGCAGACGATTCACAGCCCTAACACACACTCACACACGCAGGCAGACACGCATACACACAGCTGAGCTGGTCCTTTAAACCAGTTCTCAAACATCTTCATGTCAAGGACCCCCACATTGATATATATATTTGGCCATGGACCCCCATCTGATTTTTTTATATACCAGGGACCACCAGAAGAGAAGATTTGTGTTAAAAACATGTTTTAAATCATTTTATTTTTTAATTCATTATTTTTTTCCCCCAATACTTTTCTAGATTTCCTTTTCAATGTTCAAAAATAGCAGATGTACAAGCTCACATCGCGGCTCAAAGTGACATGCTGTGAGCTTGTACATCTGTTATTTTTGAATAGCCAACGTATACATTATGGATAAATGGTTAAAATTATTGTGATGCTATTAACAGTTTTTGCTGGGGACCCCCCTGGAACCCCCCCATGGACCCCTGGGGGTCCCCGGACCCCACCTTTTGAGAACCACTGCTTTAATCCACTGGTTCTCAAAGTAGGGTCTGGGGATCCCCAGGGGTCCTTGAAGGGGATTCGAAGGGGTCCCCACTCCCCAGCTAAATATATATATTGAAACATTCTAACAACACAAATCTTGTATGAGGGGGTCCCTGGCACAAACTATGGGGGGGGGGGGGTCCGCGGCCAAATACATATTAATGTGGGGGTCTTTGACATGAAAACTTTTGAGAACGACTGGGGGGTTAAACATTACCTCACGTTTTGTAGCTGTTCTGTTTTGACATGCTTCTCTTCAGTGGCGTGCGTGTGTGTGTGTGTGTGTGTGTGTGTGTGTGTGTGTGTGTGTGTGTGTGTGTGTGTGCGCGTGTGTGAGAGAGAGTGTGTGTGTGTGTGTGTGTGTGTGTGTGTGTGTGTGTGTGTGTGTGTGTGTGTGTGTGTGTGTGTGTGTGTGTGTGTGTGTGTGTGTGTGTGTGTGTGTGTGTGTGTGTGTGTGTGTATGTGTGTGATGGTTCCTCGCAGTGACATCAGTGTTTATAGCAGCCACACCTTGTGTTCCACCACAGATATGTTGTTTACCTCCTCATTCCATGAAGCTGTGTAGTGGTGGTACAAGTATTCAGATTATTGTTACTATTCTTTTTTTTTACTTAAGTAAAAGTAGCAAAGCCTAACAGTATGTTGCTATATCAGTGGTGCTGATTTCCATGTCAAGGACCCCCAAAATGTATTTAGCCACGGACCCAGCCATCTCAAAATATGTTGTTCCAGGGACCCCCCAGAAGCACAGATCGGAGTTAAAAATGTTAAAACGCTTTAAAACACTCAGCTATGGCAGGGGTCTATCATGACAATAGTCACACCCAAAAAACTAAATTGCACACATACTTGCAAGTGTTACAGCAGTGTTTAACACTTCAGATGGCCATAACTTGGTTATGTAATTGCTCTCATCAGCAGTGTCATTCACTGCCGCCATTTTGGCATTAGTGTTTTGCAGTGGTGGAAAGTACTGTAACTAAATACATTTACTCAAGTACTGTACTTAAGTGCAATTCTGAGGTGTTTTTACTTTAATGGAGTATTTCCAATTTTCAGTACTTTTACTTCTACTCCACTACATCTCAAAGGCAAATATTGTACTTTTACTCCACTACAATTATTTGAAATCTTTAGTTACTAGTTACTTTGTAGATTACATTTTTTATTATTACAGAAAACATTAACCACTTCAGCACTATATTAATTTACATTTCGGCCATTTCAAAATAGCCGATCTACAAGCTCACAACAACATTGTGAGCTTGTAGATCTGCTATTTTCAAAATATTGTATACATTTGAAAACGGGACATTCTACATAATGAGTACTTTCTACTTTTGGTACATTTGCCAATACTTTGTACTTTTACTCAAGTACATTTTTAATTCTGGACTTTTACTTGTAACAGAGTATTTTTATATTACAGTTTTGATACTTTTACTTAAGTAAACATTTTTGTACTTTTTACACCACTGGTGTTTTGTATTTGTTGATGACATGCATTGTTGTGTTATTGTTATGCTATGTTGATGTATTGAATACATAGGACCATCATGGATACAAGTCCCCAGGACTTTTTGTACTGTTTACATTTGTGCCACTAAAGTATTCAATCAGTTAAAAAAAGTGGTTATTGTAATAACCTAAATCTACAAAGTAACATATAACTGAAGTTGTCGGATAATGGTAGTTGAGTAAAATGTACAATATTTGCCTCTGAGATTTTGTGGGTATCTCAAAATTGCACTCAAGTTACTTAGTTACTTTACTGATGTTATTCTTACCAGCCTTTCAACAGTGTGATACAAGCCGCACCTGTGTTGTTGGGTGATGATACTGTATGTCACCTCCTCATTCCATTGAAGCTGTGTGTGTGTGTGTGTGTGTGTGTGTGTGTGTGTGTGTGTGTGTGTGTGTGTGTGTGTGTGTGTGTGTGTGTGTGTGTGTGTGTGTGTGTGTGTGTGTGTGTGTGTGTGTGTGTGTGTGTGTGTTATTTCCTCGTAGAGTCATGAGGAGATGTGTGACTGTGAGATCGGTAAGTTTGCTGACATTTCATCTCCATTATTATTATTATTATTATTATTATTATTATTATTATTATTATTATTATTATTATTAACATCCATCACTCACTATGTAGCTTTATTTTTCAACATAAATAATGTATTACATTCCCCACAGTGATCAATGTATGATGATCTTTTGTTGTTGATTTTTTCATCCCCCTTTCCCTCATTGTATTCATTATTACGTCAATTCCCCTCATAATCTATTCCCATGTCTCTGCTGACCCCTACTGGTTGGTTTGTTAGGTGCACAGGGGGAAGACAATGGTTCAGTGCATAAACTACCGCAGGCTAGAATTAGGTGCCATCACCAAGCTGGCTTGTGATTGACATTTCTGTCATGTTTAAATTTTTGCCACAGACAAACATTAAAATGTTCCCCTAATTTGAGTTATCTTACTATAACTGCTGTGCTGCCTCTGGGCGACTGAACCCCCCCCCCCCCCCCCCCCCCCCCCGTGGGATCAATAAAGTAATCTATCTATCTGTACATCGGTTATTTGAAAATATCCGATCTACAAGCACTTTTTAATAATTAAAAATAAATAAATATAAACTATTTGTTCTAGTCTCAATCTAAGGCGAACTTCTTACTTTATCCACTCTTTGTCTTCACCTCTGTGTGGTATACCATGGTGATGACCTTGGCCTCTGTGTGTGGTAGACTCTTTGAGTCTCTGCCGGTCATCAAATTATTGGCATAGGAATGTGACAAAAAAAAAAAAAAACTACTGAACTACTCCTTTAACCCGTTAAGACCGGGAACGCATCTGTGTACCATTTTAAGATTTTTTTGGCTATTAAAAAATGTGAGCGGGTACAGTGCTTTAGGCAGCAAGGGGGCATTTTTCATTTTTCATTTTATTACAGATTGTTGAAGTACAGAATATAAGCTTTCATATGATGTATCATTCATTGCAATTGGAACACATTTGAAGAAGATGTGATCATTTCAATCTTGTCATCTTTAATAGTCTAAACTGAGATAATCCCTTGTAAAGAATTTCCACTTTCTAGCACCTCTCAGCTCCAGGTAATGGGCGTGAACAATGGGTAATTTATTCAACCTAGCCACTCCTCTAACCACTCCCCCATTTTCGGATTTTTACTGTGGAAAGCAACTAAGTACATTTACTCAAGTACTGTACTTAAGTACATTTTTTTAGGTATTTTATACATAGGCTATTTGAAAATAGCCGCTCTACAAGCTCACAATGCGCATTGCAACGTGTTGTGAGCTTGTAGATCAGCTATTTTCAAACATTTGAGTACTTTTACTTTAGGTACTTTAAGTATATTTTGATGCCAATACTTTTGTACTTTTACTTTGCTTGAACGTAACATTTTGAGCACAGGCCTTTTACTTTCTATATTGTGGTGTTGCTACCACCAAGTGCTTCTTCCACCACTAAATTTGACCCACTGGTAGTCGACTATAGTCGAGGTTTACCTACTAATGATAAAGACACGCACAAGCTAGGTCCTGGATTAACTCCAACCTGGTGTTTGCACTCTCCATTTACAACCCGTACATCTACAGAAACGTTCAGATTTCAAATATAAAGTCCTTACCTCATGACAACGGATGTTACCATTCACTTCGGGTGGGTCTAAGTACCCGTATCTTCCATATTGTTCAATAAAAAGCATTTTAATCCGATCGGCGGCCATTTTCTCATAGAGTTATAACGTATCAGGAGTGCAATACCCCCCCCAACCGATACGGCCGCGTAGTTGAAAAAAAAAACGGAGATGGCCATCAATCGGATCAAAATGCTTTTTATTTAACAATACGGAAGATACGGGTACTTATGAGGGCCCGTACATAATTATAACACCCGTGGTCATGAGATAAGAACTTTATATTTGAAATCTGAACGTTTATGTAGATGTACGAGTTGTAAATGGAGAAATGCAAACACCAGGTGTACGTTCTGCCATGAAGCTTGGCGACGAGCTAACAATGCTAAAGCTCCTAGCCTCGTTACTCCACTGTTGTTTTGGCCACATCTTCAGTGAAATACTTCCATACGAACGTCGAGCGGCCTGTTGTTTAGCTGGGGCTGACCTCACCTAGCTGCTGTGTTCGCTACAATCTTATATTGTTTATACAACTAGATTCTGTCCCGAAAAAGACTAACGCAATACTAGCCGCTTCCTAGCCCTGGTCCAGAGCGTTAGTGAGATTATTTTTATTTACTCCACTGCGCCCTCTACAGATCTGGACAATTTGAACTTACCATTAACCAAATCTGTAGAGGGCACTGTGGAGTAAATAAAAATAATTTCCGTCTTGCGGACATTTTCTGCCCAAAAAGTGTATTTTACAGAGTAGCTGGGGTGCTGAGAGGCTTCCCACCTCCGAGAATAGACTTTCAACAACACAAAACAGCCTTTGTTTCAGTGAGTAGCGAAATGGTTTTGTTTATTTTCACTACTCTTGAGTCTTCCAGGGCGTTAGAGGGAACTCACTAACGCTCTGGACCAGGGTCCACCGTGGTGAAGTTAGTTTCAGCCTCAGGTTGAATATTCACCCAGTGGATATTACTCCAGTAAAGTAAAATACCTCAAAATTGTACTTAAGTACAGTACTTGAGTAAATGTACTTAGTAACTTTACACCACCACAGAGAGGAGCGAAACTGATGGGCGGGGATTAGGCTTGTAACCGGAGTACAATGCCTAGCTATGACCAATCGAAACCTCTCGGGTTAGCAACTCTCTACCAAACTCTCCGCCCACAGGACTCACAAACAGGCACACAGACTAGCAGAATAGGAGCCTACTTTACTATACAAATTTAACCATTTAATGACGTTAAAACGGATATCTGTTGGGATTGAAAGCTTGCTCGACATTCGAACTGTGTTAATATGGAAAAAAACGAAAATCAGCCAAAAAAAAAAAAAAGTTATTTTGCTTAGTTTCTACCGTTTCTCATCTCGCGAGTTGATGCCCGAAACACCAGGCCTGCTCACAAATAGCAGACATGAAAGCTCATAGCGCGGCACTCAGTGCCGCGCTATGAGCTTGTAAAATCTTGTTTTTTTTAGCAAATCTTTGAATATATAGATATTTTTTTTTAAGCGAACATTTTAACTTCAATCTTTGCTTCTGAGATTCTACAAATGTCTTCTAAATCCTAACAGTTTTTTTTTCTGTAAACGTAGTTTGTAGTAATATCAGTGGTTCTCAAACTTTTCATGCCAAGGACCCCCAAAATGTATTTGGTCGTGGACCCCCATCTCAAAATATCTTGTTCCAGGGACCCCCCAGAAGCAAAGATTTGAGTTGAAAATGTTTGCTTTAAAAAACATATATATATTCAAAGATTTGCACACATTTTCACGATTAAAAAAAATAAATAATCAGATCTACAAGCTCGTAGCGCTGCACTCGGTGCAGCGCGAAGAGCTTGTAGATCTCTTGTTTAATAACCAAAGAAATCTAAAAATTACACACAGATGCGTTTCTTCGTCTTAATGGGTTAAAGAGATGGAGGGAAGGATAAGAGGAGTCAGTCATTATGTTTATGGCCTTACTGACACATCGGTCAGATATGGAGGGGAGAGGGACACCTGTGATCTTCTCTGCTGATGACCTTTGCCATCTGTGTGTGGCAGCCATGGTGATGCTGCACCAGGCGCTGGCGGGGCTGCTGCAGGTCTTCTTCCACAACTTCCAGTCGGACTTCAGAGGTCAGGAGGTCACGCCCCGCCCACCCAGCCGCGACGCTCAGCAGAACCAGGAAATCCTGCAGTTCAACATCGCTGCTCTGTACAAACTGCAACCTGGATGGATTATCAGGTTAGGGTGCGCGCGCGTGCACACACACACACACACACACACACACACACACACACACACACACACACACACACACACACACACACACACACACCGTATATTGACGTGTATCAAATATATAAGTAATGTACTGAGGTATTGTTGCTCTGTCTCTAGTTTTGTCTACTTCTCCATTTCCTGTGTTTTATTTTGTAGTTTTGACTACTCCTCCATTTCCTGTGTGCTGTTTTATGTCACAGTTTTGACTACTTCTCTATTTCCTGTGTGCTGTGTTTTATTTTGTAGTTTTGACTACTTCTCCATTTCCTGTGTGCTGTGTTTTATTTCACAGTTTTGACTACTTCTCCATTTCCTGTGTGCTGTGTTTTATTTGGTAGTTTTGACTACTTCTCCATTTCCTGTGTGCTGTCGTTCGGCGGGAAGAAGATCAGCGACACAGCGGTCTCGGAGAACATCAGCAGCGCCCTGTCGCTAGCCAACAAGATCCAGTGTGACCGCATGTAAGGACAGGATGGGCGGGGCCTCTCACAAAATGTGAAGCAGGGATGAGATGAAGCAGGGACCCCCACATATTGTTTAACATTTTGTTGCAGATTAAACTTTTTCATAGATTTCATAGGTAGCTTCATAGACTGACTTGACAGCACTATCATCAGTGTTAATTAATGTGTGTATTTTGTGTGTATTAATTTGTTTACACATTATCTATATTAATACGGACCATGAATATATTTCCAGACATTTAACCACTTAAACCCTCAATACTTAGTAAATTTGACCTTTGGCTTTGTACTTGGTCTGCTCTTTTTTCCATCAACACAAAACCTCTTTGCTGAAAAATAGCAGATCCACAAGTGGATCTGCTATTTTTTCAGCTGATGTTCCCCTCAGAATACGGATGCTGGGTTTCAAGTGGCTAGCTAATGTAAAAAAAAAAGTAGATCCCATCACGCAAAGATTTGGCGGCCCCCCCTGTAGTAACTCTGAGGACCCCCTAGGTGTCGCGGCTTCGCACCGCGCCACTTCGCGCCGCATTTCAAGCTTGTGGATCTGCTACGTTTGATGCTTTTGTGTGACACTGGAGCATGATCAAGTAGCGCATTAATTTACATAAAAACACAACAAGTTCAAATATATAGATAAGAAGTTCCTGTCCGACAGCAACGATATGCTACTGTTACTTAGATTGAGATGTTTAATAATGTTCGTTCGTGTGTGTGTGTGTGTGTGTGTGTGTGTGTGTGTGTGTGTGTGTGTGTGTGTGTGTGTGTGTGTTTGTGTGTGTGTGCGTGCCTGCCTGCCTGCCTGCCTGCCTGCCTGCCTGCCTGCCTGCCTGCCTGCGTGCGTGCGCGCGTGCGTGTGTGTGTGTGTGTAGGATGGTGTTTCCAGTCCCCATCAATCAGCTTCCATATGAGTCCATGTTGACGTTTCGCCTGCTGGCTTCTAAACAGGGCAAGAGCCCTGAGCTGCTGAGATGGGCCGTGATGCCCCTGTACAGTCTAAGGTAAGATTATTGTAATACCATATGCAGTGGTGGAAAGTAACTAAGTATATTTACTCAAGTATTGTACTTAAGTACAATTTTGAGGTGCTGGTACTTTACTTGAGTATTTCCAATTTCCAATTTCCAATACTTTTTACTTCTACTCCACTTCATCTCAGAGGCAAATATTGTACTTTTACTCCACTACAATTATTTTAAAACTTTAGCTACTAGTTACTTTGCAGATTTTGATTATTATTACGAAATATACATTAACCACTTCAGCCTTATAGTTAGGCCATTTGAAAATAGCTATCGCTATTTTCCAAAGACACTGCCGATATGAATTACGTCATTTTGTGCTTATTGCCTACCCTCTCCGTCTGAACACATGATGTTGGTTTGGAGCAGTGGTGGAAAAAGTACTCAAATATTCTACTTAAGTAAAAGTATCAATACTGCAATGTAGAAATACTCTGTTACAAGTAAAAGTCAGGAATTAAACATTTACTTGAGTAAAAGTACAAAGGTATTGGCATCACAATATACTTAAAGTACTAAAACTAAACGTGCTCATTAGAATGAATGTCCCATTTCAAGTTTTCAAATGTATAAAATCTTTTGAAAATAGCAGATCTACAAGCTCACAATGGGTCTCAATGCGACGCATTGTGAGCCTGTAGATCGTCTATTTTCAAATGGCCTAAATGTATATAGGGTTGAAGTTGTTAATGTATGTTTTGTAATAATAATCAAAATCTACAAAATAACTAGTAACTAAAGTTTTCAAATAATTGTAGTCGAGTAAAAGTACAATATTTGCCTCTGAGATGTAGTGGAGTACTAAAAGTATTGGAAATTGGAAATACTCAAGTAAAGTACAAATACCTCAAAATGTTTGTGTGTGCGCGCGTGTTTGTGCGTCTGTGTGTGTGTGATATCAGGACTCTGGTGAATGGGACAGTGTTACTCAGTATGTCCATGCTGGCTGACCTGCCTCCATGTCCCGCCCCCGCCCTGACGGACAGCCACAGGCAGCCAACCGGAGTGGTTCTGCAGGTCTGTTTTTTTTTTATATCTTATTTTCAGCGTTTCCGATGGTGGAATCATTAAAAATCTGTGTCAGCCAAATGTAGGGCAAATTACTCTGGAAGAGTAATAAGATGCTAGTTACTTATTAATCCATTAAAATCTGTGGTGGAAAAAGTACTCGAATTCAAAACTCAAAGCTGGTTGCTGCCGGACAGCAGAGATATAATAGTAATAATATAATAATAGTCCATAATCATAATCGTTATCATAATCAAAATAAATACAATAAAAAAATGAAAAGAAGACATATATTGGGGATTAACTGCTTAATCTATATCGGACAAAAAAAAATCACTTTCTTTGTAACTTATTTACTCAAAGTTACTTGGATTAATAACTCTTCGACTGCCAGATCAATAGTGTAATAGTCTGCCACTGCTGCCAGCAAAAACAGCGATTTTACTCTACCTTTGAAAAATCATGGAATATTCTCTGTGACCGCCGTCCTCACAGACATCGGCTCATTACACGCACAGGGTAGTCGTAGTAGAGGGGGGGGAAATAGTCCAGTCACGATCCTCCATTCAAGAGCTATGGCCGTTTCAATGAGGCTTGTTTTGCCGCAAAGAAGGCGGAACGGAGATCTAGCAGAGATATAGCCATTTCACTGCAGGTAATAAACAGGAAGTAAATGAGCTTTTATTGATTTTAAATGGTGTCATTTCCGGGTCTGACGTCATCAGGCAGTGAAGCGTGATTTTGGCCGGTGCTTTGGGCAAACCACGCCCCGGAGAGCCGCTGGAATCCAAACCGTGCCCCCAATCGTCTCCATTGGTTGGCTGTTTCCTGTTGCTGTCAAAATACGCGTATTCTCAACTGGCTATATCCAAAGAGTTTATAAATAGACGGCGACAGCGGTCTTGTCCATCCGTTTGTCAACTGTTGTTGTGAAAATACGCTAGTCTGTTATAGTCTATAATCTCTCTCTCTCTCTCTCTCTCTCTCTCTCTCTCTCTCTCTCTCTCTCTCTCTCTCTCTCTCCCTCTCTCTCTCTCTTTTGGGTAAAGCGAGCTTGCTTTCATATTGAGAGAGAGAGAGAGAGAGAGCACTACCACCGTTAAAAAAAAGAACGAGCCAGTTAATATTTCAGATATGTTTGGCATTGAGTGATCAGATAATTACGGAGACAGGAGCATATCTGAGAACGGTACATACCGCAAACTGTGCAGGAGAATAGGGCATGTGAGAGCATGGCCATTCAATTAGCCTATGCATTATTGTCTCCGCCAGGCCGAAAGGCATGGCGAGAGAGTATGTTTTACCCCCTGTCCGTCCGCGTGTCCGTTTGTGTGTCCGTGTGTCCGTGTGTCCGTCCGTCCATCTGTCTGTGAACAGCTAATCTCTGGCACCGTTGGCCCGGTACAAAACTGTGCACACACACTCCCTGGATGCCAATTCAGAACCTCTGCCCCAAATGTTTTACATGGACCTGTTATAGCGCCACCAGGAGGCCGATTTGTGCAAAACCCATTATTTCATATCACTCCTACAGATTTTATCCAAACATCACGCAAATCAGTACACAGTATCTCTATAGTCATGTGATCAACACGGATCTGTCAGATTTTCCATATTCTATCTTCATTGGCTACAGTTGCCTTCCAAAGTTTGCAGTTTTGGTCCATTTTGAACTAAATGCCTCAAATCATGAACGCAGCTTGCGATTTCCGTGAAATTTTACACGCACATTCCCACTATGCCGAGGAACAAATGCCACTTGAACGTTTTCAAATCAGCCTCATGGTGGCGCTATAAAAGGCCAATTTGCATTTTTAACTGTAACTGCACCGATCTGCGTGAAACTTTGCACGCCTACTCCCTAGAGGCCAAGGAAAAACATCTGCCCTGCATTTTTCACATTAGCCTTTTATAGCGCCACCAGGAGGCCGACTTATGTAAAACACACATTTCGAGATTAAGCTTTCATATTGTATCCAAATTTCACGCAAATCGGTACACATGATCTCTATAGTCATGTGATCAAGATGGATCTATTTGATTTTTCATATTCCATCCTGATTGGCTAACATTGACATCTAAAGTTTGCAGGAGTGGCCCGTTTTGAACAAAATGCAGCAAATCATGAACGCAGCGTCCGATTGTGGTGGAACTTTGCACGCACATTCGCACTACGTTGAAGGACAAACGCCACCCTTTTCACATTGCCCTATTATAGCGCCACCAGGAGGCCGATTCTTATTTTTTATATTACTCCTACACATTTTGTCCAAACATCATGCAAATCAGTACACATTATCTCTATAGTCAAGTGATCAAGATGGTTCCGTCCGATTTCTGGGCGGTGAAACCGCCCCTATAAGTGAGGTTTGGATATTTGTACAACAAATCCTGCGCTGTGATTGGCCAAAAAGTACCCTGCCTAACCCTGCACCGTGATTGGCCAATCACAGTCTATTCAGGACTGTGATTGGCCAGTGTCACATGACACATGTGCATAGCCCTATATAAGAAACCATAACTTAAAAAAAAACAAAATACGCGTATTCTCAACTGGCTATATCCAAAGAGTTTATAAATAGACGGCGACAGCGGTCTTGTCCATCCGTTTGTCAACTGTTGTTGTGAAAATACGCTAGTCTGTTATAGTCTATAATCTCTCTCTCTCTCTCTCTCTCTCTCTCTCTCTCTCTCTCTCTCTCTCTCTCTCTCTCTCTCTCCCTCTCTCTCTCTCTTTTGGGTAAAGCGAGCTTGCTTAAGTTATGGTTTCTTCCATCATAAAGAGTGTTTCAATAAATGTATTTATTTTTTGTACATGATTGGTTGACTCCATTCAGTATTGTGATTAGCTAGCAAGACACCGCCCACTTCACACAGGGTGTTATTTTTTATATTCCATCCTGATTGGCAAATTCTGAACATTGCTGGCCCACAATAACCTACCTGACCTGGCGGAGACCTGTGCTCCGAGGAGCACTTTTTCTAGTTTTATAATCTAATACTATGGATTGATATTTCACAATATGATTTTAGGCTGCTGAACAGCTCTGTTAACCCCTGCATCCTACTGCACAAATGCACGAGTAGTAGTTTTTTTTTAATTTGATTTGTGTCCTGACTGCATGGCATAACATACAGCCAGGCCCACCTATATACACTATGCTCTAATTATAAAATAATAATGCATAATTCTAATGGCAGAGATGAGTCATCAAAGTGATTAGCCTCCATCCATTCACATGCACCTCCTCTTAAACAAATATATATATATTATACTGCCTTAATCAATGATAGAAAGTTAGGAGGTTTAGTCAGAAGTTCTTTTTAATACTTTTCATTGGTTCAATATTTGTAAAACCCACGCTCAGACGTAAAGGGTGTTCAACAGCACTGATTTATAAAAATAAAAGAAAACATAACAAATTTCAGGTTTTTATTGTTTTATTCTCACATGGAATTTGGATGGGGCTGAAACCTAGCCTTTTTACGGGGCCAGAGCTCAGCTCTGGACCTGTCTTATTATTGTAGGTATTCTGTTTCCGCCACTTTTCGCAGTTCTGGCTGAACCGTGCTGTCGCTTTTTACGAAACTCGGCCATATGGTAGATGGTCATGAAAAACTATCAAGAAATAAATCTCACAATCTTTCGTCAAAAGGTGGCGCTATAGCAAAATGCCAACTTTGAACAGGTACAACTCATGCCCTGTTTGACCTACAGCCATGAAACTTCAATACACATATGCGTCTACTCATGATGAACAACTTTAACCCTCTGACTTTTGACCTCTGACCTTTAGATCTCCCACCATTTTGAATTATATGAAAAACAGTTAAAACCTATCTCCTCCTGGGATTTTTGAGTAATCTGCACGAAACGTTTTACACATGAACTTTGGGACCTATGCCGAAAAAATTATACAAAAGATTTTCCATAAGTGAAAAAATGAAGCTTTAATGAGCCAATGAATATTGCAGTTTTATGACAATTATTCATCTGCCCCTAACACATACATGCAGACTCACATTTCTTTGAAACTTTGCGTTAATGTTGAGGGTCATTCCAAATATTACTGAAACCAATCTTACTCCAATTGGTCAAAAGGGGGGCGCTATAGCGATTTTTTGAAAGTGCAAACTTTAAACAGGCAAAAGTCATGCCTCGTTTGGCCGACAGCCATTAAACCTGTTTACACATGTGCCTTGACTCATGAGGAACACATGTATCACGTTGACCAGTAAGCTCCGCCCTTAGATTGTCCGCAATTTTGAGCAGTTTGAAAAACACTTAAACCCAGGATTTTTCAGCTATTTGCGTGAAACTGTATCATCTGTGTGATCTCCTTTTTCACGGGTTCTTGTCTGTTGGTCCAATGGCTTCTCCCTTAAACGTGTGCCTCCACAACCTGAAGGTTGCCAGTTCAAGCCTCACTTGATGCGGACTTCATTAAAGTTGCATTGCACACAACATGATTGTGTCAATTAGTACATGTGCAATTGTTAAACATAACCTGAAATACTTATTTGAGAGGGTATGTTTTTGCAATGTATGACATACTTCATTCTGAAAATAGCCGTTCTACAATCTCAAATTTCAGATAGCAACGTGTTTCTGAGCTTGTAGATCGGCTGCTTTCACTGGTTCACTTTTATCTTCAACAGACAACCTCAGCCTGGACAAAGCTATAGCACTATAGGTAATGTTGCAGCCCGTCAATCCAAAGGTTGAGCGTTCGATTCCTGTTAATGGCAATAGGTTGACACGTCCAATCAATCCATTCTGCTTCCATCCTTCTCTGTCTTCAATCTATTGTTTCCATGTCTCTCTCTCTCAATTAATGCATGTGCAACTGTTAAAGGTAACATGAAATGCTTCTTGGAGAGAGTATGTTTTTGCAATGTATGACAAACTTCATTGTGAAAATAGCCGATCTACAATCTCACAACTTTTCAGATAGCAACGTTTTATGAGCTTGTAGATCGGCTACTTTCACTAGTTTTCGTTCCGAGGAGACACAAAAATGCCTTTATTGGTAAATGGTTTGTGAACCAGTGATCTAGAGTAGTTCGGGACACAGAGGCTTGGTTCATAATGGACGGAAATACTTATAAATATCAACAGACACTACCAGTAATTGTGTCAATTAATACATATGCAATTGATAAAGATAACCTGAAATACTTATTTGAGAGGGTATGAAGTATGTATGACATACTTCATTCTGAAAATAGCCGATCTACAATCTCAAAACCTTTCAGATAGCAACGTTCTTTCTGAGCTTGTAGATCGGCTGCTTTCACTGGTTCACTTTTATCTTCAACAGACAACCTCAGCCTGGACAAAGCTATAGCACTATAGGTAGTGTTGCAGCCTGTCAATTCGAAGGTTGATGGTTCGATTCCTGTTAATGGCAATAGATTGAGATGTCCAATCAATCCATTCTGCTTCTCTCTCTCTCTCTCTCTCTCTCTCTCTCTCTCTCTCTCTCTCTCTCTCTCTCTCTCTCTCTCTCTCTCTCTCTCTCTCTCTCTCTCTCTCTCTCTCTCTCTCTCTCTCTCTCTCTCTCTCTCTCTCTCTCTCTCTCTCTCATTCACCAGGTCAGGTCTGTTGTTCCAATGGCTTCTCGCTTAAGTGTGTGCCTTAAAACCTCAAGGTTGCCAGTTCAAGCCTCACTTGATGCAGACTTCATTTAAGTTGCATTGCACACAACATGATTGTTGCGAACGCGGAAGGAGGCCTCCGACCAAGTGGAGCTTACTATATCACCGTGCTTGGGTTGTGTGTCTGTCCCTTTTTCCGTGTTTGTTCACGCTCTCATTGGCTCGCGCCCCCATGTGACTCGAAAATCCGTGCTGAAATGCCAGCAGCTGCACTGCCTGTATACAGCGTGTGTTCACGCTCTCATTGGCTCGCGCCCCCCATGCACTCTGCCTGTATACAGCCGGCAGAGTGCGGCAGAGTGCA